>NW_026591086.1:60562522-60702540 GCF_907164565.1 Psammomys obesus | reverse complement strand
ATATATATATATATATATATATATATATATATATATATATATATATATATATTAAATCTAATGCTTCTCTAGTTCTCTGACATATCATTTAATTCAATTGAGGCATAATAATGTCTCCTCAAGATGTTTACACTGTGATTTCTAAAGTCTGTGACTATATCACCTTATATCATAAGAGAAATTAGACATGTATGGATATAACCTAGAACCTTTGCTTGGACGAAGCTCATATAGCTCAGTAACCAATGGGTTTCCCATAGTAAGGGGGACAGGGACTATTTATGACATGAACTCAATGGCAGGCTCTTTGACCTCCCCACCCCCCAAGGGAGGAGCAGTCCTGCTAGGCCACAGAGGAGGACTTTGCAGCCAGTCCTGAAGATACCTGATAAACCAGGGTCAGATTAAAGGGGAGGAGGTCCTCCCCAATTAGTGGACTTGGAAAGGGGCAGGAAGGAGATGAGGGAGGGAAGGTGGGGTTTGGAGGGAATAAGGGAGCGGGATACAGCTGGGATACAGAATTAATAAAACATAACTAATAATAATATTAATAATAATAAAAAAGAAAAAAAGAAATTAGACAAAGTGTGACATTAGGCTAAGGACCCTGAGATGAGTTCATCTTGAATTATCCCAGTAGATCAAATGTAATTGCAAGAATTTGTAGCGCTGAAGAACCAGAGGATGAAGTCAGAATGATGCAATGTGCAAGAGCTCAGCTGCCATTGCTCTTGTTGGCACTCCAGAGTATAGGCAGTCTACAGAAACTGGGAGAGTGACAATCTGCACTATTCCTTTCAAATTTCCAAAAGGAAACATCTAAGTGCCAAAGTCTTGATTTTACTCAGAGCGACCCTCATTAGACTTCTGGTGCAAAATATACTTTTTTTTTAAATATAGATATATATATCCCAAACAAGAGATGGATACAGATGGTGACTCATTCACTTGAATGAAAATAAGGATTAGAAGTGTCACTCAGTGTTAATGATTTGCCTAGGGTGAAACAGTTAAGTGGTAGAGGCTTCTAATTAAGATAGTCTGTTTATAGAGATTTTTTAAACTTCCTCATATACTTATAAACAAGAATTAAATGTGTCTCAAGATAGAAGCATAGCTTTGAAATATTGCTTTTTACCTAGAATCTACAATCCCAATGTAATTTGTAGATAATATAAATTACCCATTAGTTCATGTTGCTGACCCAGATTCTCTGCTTCTTTCCCCTTCTATCTATCATTTGTCATAATGATTTTCACTGCTCCTCTTCATCCTACAATCCTAGATAACTTCAGAGTCTCTTCAAACATGATGGCAAAAGTGAAGAAAGAAAATGACACCATGATATTATAGTTCAATGTAGCTATATTTGTGCTATCTTGGGTTTCTGTGATAGCCCTTGCTTCATTTCAAATAGCAGCTCTATTCAGAAGGTAGATAATGTTCTCTGTGGTATAAGATGACGTGTCAGAGAATTGCTGACTATGGAGGCTCACAAGCTTGCCGAAGGCTTTCTAGAAAGTAAGTGTGAGAGCAGTGGCCTCTGCCAAGTGTCACTGCAACACTAGGAAGACCAGGGCTGTAGCCTGAGCTTTGCTGGATTCTAAAGCACAGTCTTTATTAACTTATTTTGCTTATTTAGATCCTGGAAACTTCCATTCTTCTTGCACACTTTACTTAAGACAATACCTAGAGACCGACAAAGTTCTCACCTAATACATTTGTTCTGGGAATTAAAGAGGAAACTGTGCTAAATATTTGTCTCTTCATAGAAGTTAAATGAATGCTAGTAACTATTTCAATCACTAGTGAATTTGGTTTACTTTGCACTTCAGGTAGTGTTATTCTGCCAAAAAAAAAATTATTTTTGAAATTCTCCCTTCCACTAAAGATCTAGAAACCTAAAGCACCTAACTGTGCTTTAATGTCTCTATAGTTTCAGTTACTGTGTTCAATCATGGATGAAATTAAGTAGAAATTTCCATATCTAGAAAGCATAAGGTTTAAATGGTATACCATTCTGAGTAGCATGATGAGAGTTCATGCCAGCTCTTCAAGGATGTGCAAAATCATCATTTGCTCAATGGTTCACCATGCATATGCTTGCTAGCTGTCTGTAAGTCGATTAGAAGTCATTTATATATCAGTTCTTCCCCTGAGCTACTACAGTGCCCATGTTCATGTAGTCCTTATTTCACTTAATTAGGGCTACAAAGCACAAAGTGGCAATGGTAGAAATTCATATGTTCCAGAGGGAAGCCAGAGAGTACTTTATCGAGTAAAAAGAGTAAAAATAAAAGATACTATTTTATGCTGAGGTTGCTAAGATGTGTAATAGAATGAACCATCTATTGGAAAAAAAAATTAATAAATACAAAGAAATTCATGCAGGCATTGTTTTGGAAGATATAGCCACTGTGGGTGATACGAATTTAAAGATGAAAGATTTTGCATTATAGAATTTTGTACTGTCAGCAGGTTCAAGCTCCACTGTGGATCTCAAAATGTGTCCACTATGGGTAAGTGGGAACAGTGGTGTGTATATATATATATATATATATCTGAGTCATCAATTTAATAAAGTATGCTATTTTAAAGATGGCGCTGAAAATGAGTTTTAAGTGGGATGGATTTTAATTTGTCATTCAGCTCGAAAGCAAATGTTCTGGAGTTTTTGCTGTTGCTGACTGGCCTGTGCACTCTTCTGTGAAGTAAAGTAACTGTAATTCACCTCCCTTTAACCACTGTTAAAGCTACTTTCGGGCACTCGTTCATTGTTATTATACAATTTCTGTTCTCTATTGTGTGATACTTGGTGCTTCTTTGTAAATTAGACAGCCGAAACCTGTGTGACACTTTATGATCCTGTACAAGTCTGGTTTCACCAATTTGGCCCTGGTTACTCTTCTCGCTGACAGCTGTGCTCCCTTCTCTGGAACGTTTCTTTTCTATATCATTTTATTTGTTCTTCCAAAAGGACTTTAGGTTAGTCATAGTGTCATTCATCAATTCTAGAGTTGCTTCCCTGGATTTCAATTCTCATAAGCATGAAGTTCATCTCCCAGCCTGGAGATAAACAGAAAAACTGAATTGGAAGCAACAGGAACACAGCATGTAGACAGGGGGAGGCAAAGCACACAAATGTGTTCCCTGACCTTGAGGTCTAGATGAATACCAGGAGTTTCTATTACCTAGTGTGACTCTTGCAATGAGTTTATAATGAGCCAACAGAGAAAGGATGAGAACGAGCTAAGCCATTCTCTCTGCTTTTCCTTCTTGAATACACACATAAAAAAAAAGAATGAATGCAAGCAAAGTAGAAATCAGGAATATTTTTAAAAATACGTTCCTTCTGTTTTAAATCCAAAGATTTTTTCTTTTATTGAAAACAAATGATTTTCTCTTATCCTGTATTCTGATTATACTTTCTTCTAAAATACAGAGATTATTTTTTATCAGAACATAGTAAAGAATAATTAGAAAAAAATTAGAATGTGTAAAGAATCCAATTAATCCATGTATTAAGCACATCCATTCATAATAGAATGGTTACTGAGGGTCTACTTACTCTAAATATTAGTGTTGACCACACTCTATGAGTAGCAAGGACAGAGAATCCATTTTTGGCCTTCAATTTGGAAGTGCCTTCATAAACATTGGTTAATAAATAAACTAATAAACAGGTACTATAAGCCATTTTTCCCTTACTTCTTTGCCTAGTAATAATAATAATGATAATAATAATAGTGTGTTTTATTTTTTAAAACCTTTAAAATGGCCTCCTGAAATATTTGAAATCAGTGTTGCAGTACAACAGGAGTAGTTGCCAGAGATGTCTTTTGAAAGACATGGAGGCAGAAGTAGATATTTATTGAGCAGATATACAAAACTGATTCTCTGAACTGAACTCAAAACAGCTGTGGGTCAACTATGTTATTTTTATTACTTCTTTTATTTTTTAAGATTATAATGTAACTACATCAGTTCCCCCTCCCTTTGTCTCCTTCCAAATTCTCCTATATTACACTCCTTTCTCTCTCTCTCAAATCGTCTCTTTTCATTAATTATTGTTACATATTATATGTCTTTTGAAACTGTCATAATTCTGTGCATATGTAAGATATATAGATGTATATGTACATATACCATATACGTAAATGAGAAAGGTACGTACTTCATTTGGATTTTGATGAGTTATCTTTATGACAGAATGAGATTGTTGGTTTTATAATTTGGAAATGTCAGTGAAATCTGTATATTGATTTCGTTTTACTTTTTTAATTGAAAATCAATTCTTCTCTTATACATCATAGTCAGTTTCCCTCCCTCCGCTCCTCCTAGATCCCCACCTCTCACTCCTCCTTGATTTCTTCTGCCAAGCAGGACAAAACAAGACACAAAAGGACAAGAGAAAAGCACTCATATCAAGGCTGGACAAGGCAACCCAATAGGAGGAAAAGAGTCAGAAAAACACCTGCTCCCACTATTAGGAGTCCCACAAGAACACCAAGATAATAGCTATAACATGCATGCAAAGAACATGATGCAGATGCATGCGGCCATGTGCTTGCTTTCAGTTTCTCTGAGCCCGTGTAAGTCCTGTTAGTTGATTCGGTGGTCATGTTCTGGTGGTGTGCTGATAATTTACAGTATGTTAAAATTCCCATGTCCTCTGTAAATAATACCTAGAATATTATGTGAATCCTATTATCTTAAAATCAGTAGTTGATAGAAATAGCGCTTCCTCAAGATCCAGCCATACCACTCCTAGGCATATATCCAAAAGAGGCTCAAGTACACAATAAGGACATTTGCTCAACCATGTTTGTAGCAGGTTTATTTGTAATAGCCAGAAGCTGTAAACAACCCAGATGCCCCTCAACTGAGGAATGGATGCAGATATTGTGGTACTTTTACACAATGGAATACTACTCAGCAATAAAAAAAAAAAAAAAAAAAAAACAAGAATATCATGAAATTTGCAGGTAAATGGTAGGATCTGGAAAAGATCATCCTGATTGAGCTATCCCAGAAGCAGAAAGACACACAGGGTATATACTCACTCAGAAGTGGATATTAGACATATAATATGGGCTAAACCTACTAAAATCTACACACCTAAAGAAACTATTCAAGAGGGAGGACTCTGGCTAAAATACCCAATCCCTCTACAGAAAGGCAAAGAGGATGGACATCAGAAGAAGGAGAAAATAGGGAACAAGTTAGGAGCCTACTACAGAGGGCCTCTGAAAGGCTCTGCTCTGCAGACTATCAAAGCAGATGCTGAAATTTATGACCAACCTTTGGGCAGAGTGCAGGGAATTTTATGAAAGAAGTGAGAAATAGTAAGATCTGGAGAGGACAGGAACTCCAGAAGGAGAGCAACAGAACCAAAAAATCTGAGCAGAGGAGTATTTCCTGAGACTGATACTCCAACCAAGGACCATTCATGAAGATAACCTAGAACCCCTGCACAGATGTAGCCATGGCAGTTCAGTGTCCAAGTGGGTTCCATTGTAATTGGAACAGGGACTGTCTCTGACATGAACTGACTGGCCTGCTCATCACCTCCCCCTGAAGGGGAAGCAGCCTTAGCAGGCCACAGAGGAAGACAGTGCAGCCACTCCTGATGAGACCTAATAGACTAGGATCAGAAGGAAGGAAAAGAAGACCTCCCCTATCAGTGGACTTGGGGAGGGGCATGCATGCAGAGGGTAGAGGAAGGGAGGAATTGGGGCGGGAGGAGGGAGGGAGCTACAGGGGTAATACAAAGTGAATAAAGTGTAATTAATAAAAATTTAAAAGTTCAGTAGTTGAAGATCCTTAATCACAGTATGGCTTGATATTGGTGTGTTTCATTCAGCAACACTGAAGCAAGAGTCAAAAGGAGTTGGATGGTTCTCTTTGCCTTTCCTTCCTGGGCACATATATGAAATAAATTCATCAGCTTCAATAAGCCTAAAAGAAACATAGTTACTAATTCACCTTTTATAATTAAGAGTTTTATGCACTGTCAGTGGCTTTAGGCTCGCACACAGTTAGAGCTGTGGAAAAGCCTGTTTGTTTTGTTTGAGCCAGAGTCTCCTGTTGCCTAGGTTGGCCTCCAACTCACTGCATACCTAACGTGATCGTGAATTCCTCATCTTCTTGCCTTTACTTCCTGCATGCTACTGTTGTAGGCATGTACCACAGCTTCCAGAAAATCAATAGTTTTCTTTTAAACATTTTTTACACATAGTACAAAAATAATTTGCATAAAGAATGTTGGTGCATGCATTCACAGGAATTTTTCACATAGATTCTATGAAAAGATTCTTTCTTGATATTAAAAACATGTTTAAAGTACTTGTAAGAGAGTTTATTGAAAATAAATCATAGATGTCTTCAGAGAAAATACAGAACATTTTAAAACATAAAAATAAAATTTCCCATCTATTCTGAAATACTGTGTGAATAAACCATAGGACGGTCACATATCAACAAGATCCCTACATTTATGCAGATGACTGCTCATTGACACAGTCCCCTAGTGAGCTTCTGAAGTCACAGTCTATGCAGCTTAAAGAATAGTTCAGTTTCCAGTCCTATATTAATTCTACTTTAAAAATTCCTACTTTGATTTTATTATATACTGACAACAAAACTCTAGAGTTCCTTATCTTTAACTAGAGGTGGTCATTTTTCTTAAGATTGGAGATCACCGTACCACACATAAACATATTATTTTGATAATAGGATTTGGTGTTTTGATAAATATTCATAATATGAGATTACCTCTGCATTAGTGGCAACAATAGATAAAATTAGGTTATTCCAAAGCTAAATAATTTGAAGTGTTACATGTCTGGCCAACAAGATTCTTGCTAAACTAAACTCACATATATTCTAGGAATATTTTCAGATATTTACCATAAGTTAACATTTCGCGTGTACTTTTAAATGTGGACCAAAGCTAGATTAATTTAAGAAGTATTGCTTATTTACATTTCCAAGTGTACTAGCTTTGTCAGAGGTAAGATTGGTGAAGATCATTCCCAGTCTGTAGACTGTCGTTTAATTCTATTGACATTGCCCTTTGCCTTACAGAAGCTTTTCCATTTCAAGAGGTCCCATTATTTTTTTAATTTTTTATTTAACTTTTATTAATTACACTTTATTCATTTTGTATCCCCCCACAAGCCCCTCCCTCCTCCCCTTCCAATCCCACCCTCTCCCCTTTCTGCATGCATGCCCCTCCCCAAGTCCACCGATAGGGGAGGTCCTCCTCTCCTTCTTTCTGATCTTAGTCTATCAGTTCTCATCAGAAGTGGCTGCATTGTCATCTTCTGTGGCCTGGTAAGGCTGCTCGAGATGGCTCAGCCGTTAAAGGCTAGGCTCATAACCATAAATATAAGAGGTCCCATTATTAATTGTTCATTTTAGAGCCTGAGATATGGGGGCTCTGTTCAGGAAGTTGTCTCCTGGTTCAAGGCTATTCCCCACTTTCTGTTCTAATAATTTTATTATATCTGGCATTATATTGAGGTCTTTGATCCATTTGGATTTGAGTTTTGTGCAGGAAGATAAGTATGAATCTATTTGTATTTTTTACATGTAGATATACAATTAGACCAGCACCATTTGTTGAAAATGCTGTTTTTTCCCCACTGTGTGGTTTTTAACTCCTTTGTCAAAAATCAAGTAACCATAGGTAAATGACTTTATTTCTGAGTCTTTGACTTGATTCCATTTATTAACAAATCTATTTCTATGCCAGTACCATTCCATTTTTAATACTATTGCTCTGTACTATAGCTTTTAGCCATATAGTACAGGATAAGCATACTACAAAGCACAGATCCAAAGAAGATAAGTAACATAGAGGATCCAAGGGAGGATGCATAAATCTCACTCAGAACGGGAGATAGAATAGACAGAGATAGTATCTGAAGAGAGGAAACAAGGTAAGCGAGGGGATGCAGAGAGCTAAGAGGTTGGAGATCAGACCTGGAGAGGCCTGTAGAGAAAAGAGAAACAGAGGGTGGGACATCTCTGTGACAAGCTGGAGGCCTAAGTCAAGCAGAGACTTCTAGTAGCAGCGGCCATAGAGACTGAAGAGTACACTTTCTAAATAGACTAGTTTCCTAGCAGAGGAGAAGAACACCAACCCACCCACAAAATCTTTGACCCAAAATTTTTCCTCCCTACAAGATGCGCAGGGATAAAGATAAAGCAGATAGATCAGAGATTGAGAGAATGCCCAACAAAGCCTGGCCCAACCAACAATCCACTCCTGACACTATGAACAATAGTCTACTAAGCTTGCAGAAAGGGCCCTGACAGAGTTGTCCTCTGAGAAGTTCTACCCAGCCCTGCCTCAAAACTGGTCCTCAGAGTCACAGCCAAACATTGGGTGATACATAGAGTTTTGTGGGAAAGTGGGAGGAAAAAGAAAAGGACCTGACTCTTGTGATAGGAGTTCCACAGAAAAAACAACAGAGCCAACTAACTAGGAAGAAGAGGGGCTTGCTAAGACTGAAGTATCAATCAAGGACCATGCTTGAACTGGACCTAGGCTCCCAGAAAGATGCAAGATATGATCAACTTAGGCCTCGTGTGGGTTCTCTATTAAGGGAACTGGGGACAGCATCAGACATGGACTCACTTGCCAGCTTTTTGATCACTTTTGCCTGGTGGACTACCAGGCCAGACCACAGGGAAAGAGGACATGCTCAGTGCTGATGCAACTTGAACTGGAGTGGGTGGGAAAGGAAGCTCTCCTTTCTTTCTGCAGAAAAGGGGAAGGGAAGAGGAAGAAAGGGAGAGTAGAACTGGGAGAGGAGGAAGGAGATAGCTACAACAAAGATGTAAAGTGAATAAAAAAAGAAAAAAAACACATAAATCTCCGTGTATATTTATTTACACCAAAATATACTTTTAGAACTCAAACTACCAATGAATAGAGAGACAGTATATAAGAAAATGAGATGATTATATTTATTTTCTTTTGAAACAAATATAACACGATTTGGTGTTCTTTCCATATTATATATATATGGAAAATTTTTATGAAAAAAATAGAGACCTTTTCATATGTTATATGGACACTTTGAGGTGTCAAATATTTATAACTAGTGAATTCTTGGACTTGAACCCAGGTCTTCTGGAAGAGCAGCCAGTGCTCTTAACCACTGAGCAATCTATCCAGCCCCAGCCCCCATTTTTTTGCTTAGTAAATTTTTAAAGGGTGATTTTTTTTTCAAGATAAAACTTCCTCATTGGGTATTCCCAATTCCCAGAAGACTGGAAGAATTTATAGATTATAGGTTATTAATTTATTAGATTGGAAAAACGTGTGCTGAGAGATGAATGTTTTTATGGCTGTATGTCTTAGCCAAGAAAAATGAAAATTATTTTCTGTTTCATATACAGATACAATTTTCATTGTGTATTTTTTCTAAAAGAGAATGGAAGCATCTAAAAGTGACAGGTTTAATTTACATATACATATAAGTTGATTATGATTTAGTAAACAATATCTGTGTTACAACTGTGCACTGAAAGGGGGTTGAAGAGGTGGCTCAGCAGGTTAGAGCACTGTTGCTCTTGCAGAGGACTTGAGTTCAGTTCCTAGAACCAGCCATAACTCAAGTTCCAGTGTCAAATTCTACATATTTAAGGCTTAGTCACGAAAGATTTCCCCAATTCTGGTGTTAAAGGGCTGCAGAACTTTTGACGAACAGCCTAAAATGTGTGAATCCCCAAGCCTTCTTGAATTCAAGCCTATGTCTGAGTGGTTCACAGAACTCAAATAAGATTTCTATTTATTGTTGATGACTTAGTATTAGGAAGATTTATAAGATACACAAATGAACATCCAGGTGAAGATACAAGCGTAAAGTCCTAATTAGGAGTTTCGGTGTCTGTAAAGTCGAGGGGCACTGGCCTCCAGAATCTGTAAAGGCAGCATCTATAAACTTTCCACACTGTGTCTTATTTTTTATGAAGCCCTCAATGTAGCATTATTGTTAAAATCACTGACCCATGCTATACATAACCTCTGCCTCTCTCTTTTTCCAGAGACATGGGTGAAACTTGAGCTATAAGAATTTACCACACGGTTCATTTCCAAAGCAACCAACCATATCTGAAGATTGTTAAACATCTGCCAAAATGTCATTTAATTTACATACACAAAATTAGATGCATCATTTTGGGGACTCAAAGAATTTAGGAACTATGTACCAAGAGACTGAGCTTAAAACTAAATATATTTCTTATTGTAAATAACAATATTATTATTATTTATATGATTTTAATACCAAATATTCACTTACTGTAAATAGAACATTGCATTAATGATATCAGGTCAACATAGACAAAGGATGTTGGCGTCACTATGAAGAACACTGGCTAAGGAAATTCAACTACAGGATTGGAAAGGAGCTCAGAGCAAGAAAAGAAGTGTAAGTTCAGAGACAACAGAATCTGTGTTTGTTATATTACAGCTTTTAAGAGTAAAGCAAAGAGAAACTTAAAGGGACTTGGAAACGAGAGAATGAGAAAGGATTCTCAAGGTGATTCCAAAGGAAAGTGGGGTCCTAAAGATACAGAAGTGAAGTGTGAAAAGATTAATCTAGTATTCCGAAATGAGAGAAAAAAAATCTCTCCAAAAATTAAATTTTAAACACCTTGTAGAAATAATACATGAAAACATTTACCAGGAAATTTGTATGAAAAGCATAGTATAAAAAATATCCAAGCTAAAAGCCAATTACCAATAAAAGAAGTACAGAATAGAAGTGAGGTGTATGGAAAAACATTTATGGGGACCAAAATATGGAAATGTATGTGTAATAAAATACAGACTATGTAAATAGTACAGACCATATAATATAATACACACTATGTAGAATTAAAATGCTTCCTGGGATTTGTGACTTATATTTTATATTCAAATATGTTTATTAATAAACTTGCATAAATTTTAAAATCAACTCCAATTCTACTCATAAATTTCTTCAAAAACAAACTCTTAACATAGAAAAGTAGCAGCTTTTTGTAAGAATTTTATAAAGCACAATATTTTGTAGAAATTTTGATATAAATATGTGTATATATTTGTTAGAGAGAGGAGAGAGAAATAAGCGAGCAATAACATGAACAGCTGCTTTCAACCAATCTTTCAGTTTCTCAAATAATTAAATGTAAAATTACCCTATGATTCAACTACTCTACACCCAGGCATTTTCCCAAGAGAATTGCAAACATATGTCCATACACAAAATAACTGTACATGAATATTCATAATAGCTTTATTTATAATTATCAAAAAGTAGAAATAACCCAAATGTCCATCAAGGAATGAATGGATAAGTAAAATGTAAGATTTGTATAAAATGAAATATTATTGAGCTGTCAAGAAGAACTGAAATACTGAAGCATGTTACAACAATGAAACCTGGAAACAGTAACTAAAACATTAAGCACCAAGTTACAAAGCTTACTATAAATTTACATTAAAGCCCAGAGCTGGGAATTCAAATAGAGAAGAA
The DNA here is from genome assembly GCF_907164565.1 of Psammomys obesus. NCBI lineage: Eukaryota > Metazoa > Chordata > Mammalia > Rodentia > Muridae > Psammomys > Psammomys obesus. The sequence continues at coordinate 60,691,006 of NW_026591086.1, read as the reverse complement.
ATGGAGTGGTGGTTGCTTAAGGGTGGGAAGAGGGAATAAGGATACTGTCTGAAAAGTGTAAGGCTTCCAATCTGAGTCTAATGTTGGTTGTTACAATGACTATGCATCTCTTAGAACATCTTAATTCTTTGAACCATCTACATTCTAAGTGGGAGAGTTGTATGGAATATGCAATTATTTAAAACCTGTTCCAAAAAGTCAGTGGAATGAAAAACACATGAGAAATCTCATTGATACCAATTTATAACAAAAGTTACAGGAGAACAAAAAGTAATGTCATATGATAAAACATCTATAGTTGAAACAAAACTGCTAAAATCCTATGAACAAAATGCTTCATGCTTTCTGTTAAGATAGGAAAAAGACCAAATCTTCCGAACACTATCACTTTTATTCAGTTCTATACTTACAGTCTTTACTCTGTAGTAAAGAAATAAAAAATAAATTAAAATTATAAAGATTGGCTACCTCAAATAAGGCTGCTCCTGTTGGTATTACTTTTAACTCTATTTTATTTTCACTTCTTAGGCCTCTTTTTCTCTTCTCCACATCAGTCCCTTCCAACACCCCAATACTGGGTAAGAGAGAAAGGAGGTTAGTGAGGAGAAGGGGCAGAGTTCTCTTTAGCTACTTCCTGCTGGTTAGACTCATCAGGTTCCTTGTGGAAAGTTCACTCTTCATTTCATAATATTGCCAACTTCTTGTCACACTGCATCAACAGCAACCAGGGGCAGCAGAGGGGAGCACCAGCAGCTTCTTCCTTAGAGTCCCCTTCTCTCTGGGCTCTGTCATTTCCTCTCCAGAGTCTTCAGATTTAAACAATCTGCAGCTGTCAGAGGGCCCCTCTCAGACCCTGCACCAGGCAAATAGTTGCTGCTGTGGACCATCTGACTCAGACCCAGGTTCTACACCCAGGATCAAAACAAAAACATGTTTACATCCAACATTTCCCCCTTTCTGTTAAAAAAAAAAAAAAGGCTTTCTTTTAAGAATTACTGTTTTCTTAAAAGAAGATGATCAAGTTAGCAAACCCTTTTTGGATCAATAGTTTCTTTAATAACCTGATGACGCTCTTGGCTGCTCCTGTCTGGAAAGGTTCATATTTTCTGCTGTTGAGCATTGAACTAGGAATCCAAAGTGGTTTCCTCATGGCAGGAGTTACCTCCTACTGCTCTCTTCGACATGCATTCATTAGTCAAGTGTCCCCTTTTAACACTAGGTCTACAAACTACAGGAAACTTAAACATGCTTGTTGAGAACCCAGTACTGCCAGAGAGGACTAGTTCACTTCCTCAGATTTAATGAACCTGCAATTTTAAGCTCGGAGGCTTCTAGTGACTTGGTCACAATTTTTTTCTTTCTTTTCTCCTTCCATATTTTAATTTTTAATTTGTTGTTTTATTAATTACAGTTCATTCACTTTGTATCCCAGCTGTAGCTCCCTCCCTTGTGCCCTCCCAGTCTCACCCTCCTACCCTCTTCTCCTCCCATGCACCTCCCTCAGTCCACTGATAGGGGCAGTCCTCCTCTTCTCTCTGACCCTAGCCTATCAGTTCTCATCAGAACTGGCTGCACTGTCTTCTTCTGTGGCCTGGTATGACTGCACCCACCTCAGGGAGAGCTGATCAAAGAGCCAGCCCCTGAATTCATGTCAGAGACAGTCCCTGTTTCCATTACTAGGGAACTCACTTGGAGACTGAGCTGCCATGGGCTACACTAGTGTAGGGGTTCTAGGTTATCACCATGCATGGTGCTAGGCATATTATTCAAAAGACACTCAAGTATCCAACAAAGACATTTGTTCAACCATGTTTGTAGCAGCTTTATTTGTAATAGCCAGAAACTGGAAACAGCCCAGATGTCCCTCAACGGAGGAATGGATACAGAAAGTGTGGTACATTTACACAATGGAATACTACTCAGCAATTAAAAACAATGAAATCATGAAATTTGCAGGCAAATGGTGAGAACTAGAAAAGATCATCCTGAGTGAGCTATCTCAGAAGCAAAAAGACACACCAAGAGTATATCACTTATAAGTGGATATTAGATATATAATATAGGATAAACATACTAAAATTTGTACACCTAAAGAAGCTAAGCAAGAAGGAGGACCCTGGATAAGAGGATCAATCCTCATTCAGAAAGGCAAATGGGATGGATATCAGAAGAGGGAGAAAACAGAACAGGACAGGAGCCTACCACAGAGGGCCTCTGAAAGACTCTACCTACCAGAGAATCAAAGCAGAAGCTGAGACTCACAGCCAAACTTTGGGCAGAGTGCAGGGAATCTTATGAAAGAAGTAGGAAATAGACCTGGAGGGGACAGGAGCTCCAGAAGGAGAGAAAAAAAAATCTGGGCACAGGGATCTTTTCTGAGACTGATACGCGAATACAATTTCTTTTCAAATGACAGAACTTACTGAAATTGAAGCACTGTTGGCATACTGAAAAACAATACAAAACAAAAAAGCAAAACAAACAAACTTTAAATTTTGGGCAGAGCATAGGAGTCTTATGAAAGAAGAGATGGGGCAGGTATAGAGAAACATGGAGGAGACAGGAGCCCCTCAAGGAGGTCAACAAAGCTAAAGGAACTGAGTCCAGGGGGTCCTGCAGAGGCTGACACATCAACAGAGGACCATGGAGAGCACTTAGACCCCTGCAGCAGCTCAATCTCCATGTGGATCTCTGAGAGAGGAGAGCAGGGGCTGCCTCTATTGTGAACTTTGTTGACTGCTCTTTGATCACTTGCCCCTGGCAATGAGGCCCTGCCAGGCCATGGAGGAAGAGGATCCAGGCAGTCCTGATGACACTTAACAAGCTATGGGCAGGTAGCAATTGTGGAGAACTCCCTGTTTCAGGGGACTAAGGGGATGGAAATAGGGGAAAGAAAAAGGGAGTGTGGGACTGGGGAGAGTTGAGGGCGGGCTTCAATCGGGATATATAATGAATAAATTGTGAAAGAAAATGAAAAAGGAAAAACAAACTTGTACTTGCGTTTTTGTATATCTTTTTTCCCTCTCCACCCCAATCCCTTCCAACACCCCAACACCAGGTAGGAAAAAGAAAGAGTTAATGGGAGAGGGAGAATAGTTTCTTAGCTGCTTCCTGCTGGTTAGGGTCATCAGATTCCTTGGAGTCAATCCAATCCTTGTTTCAAGGAGATCTCAACATCTTGTCTTATTGCAACAGCAGCAATAGGAACTGAAGGGGGTGGGAAACACAGCAGCATCAGCCTTGCTCTTTCTGAAAGCTACTCCACATACTCTGGGCTCTGACAGTTATTCTCTCTCCAGAGTCCTCAGATCTAAACTACCTGCAGCTGTGCAGCTGGCAAAGAGCCTCTCTCAGAGCCCACATGAGGCAAATGGTTTGCTGCTGTGAACCATCTAAATCAGTCCCATACCCACACTTGGGATGAAAAAAAAAGTTTTATATTCACCACAAAGCACCAGACATTTTTATATCTAAGGCTTTTGGTAGCTATTGGGAAAGCTAAAGGTGGTAATCTTTTAACCCAAGGCTCCTCCTCTGACAGCTCAGTTTACTCAAGATTAGCCTTTTTTTTTTTTTCCTTGAAACAAGCTGTTTTCTTTAACCCTTTCACCGAGTATGGCTTTCTGCTCCTTCAGGCTTGCCTCCAGTCCCTTGCCTCACTCAGGGGCTCTGGGAACTGGACACCAAAAGTGCATAGAGCAGGGAAAGACAGCAATTTGGGGAAACTTCAGCTCTCAGTGACCAGGTCTGAACCCTCCTGTACTCCCTTTCCCAGTGGCGCTGTTCACTTCCCTGGCTCTTCCATCTCTACCACAGCAAACTACTTAGTTGTACAGCCACTTTGCAATCTTTTCCAAAGCAAGATTGAATGACACTTCAGATTTTCTTATATCCACTTTTTGTTTCTCGTATCCCTCTACATTCACCTGCAACTTTTCCAATTTTCAACTATTCTCCCAACCTTTTTTTAAAACGGAATGGAGGAAGATGAAGAAGCAAAACCAGAGAGTCCCCTCTGAGAGTAAAGCTGGAGAGAAAATAGCAGTATCAGCTGCAATAAACCATTCCCTCACATCCTGAAACAGTATAATCATTTCTTCATACCATTCTGTCTTCTCTCTGGCAATTATTCTAAGCCCAACATCTGAGGGCCACTTGTTGCGTCCTTTTAAAAACTGTATTATTCTGTTTCTGGGATACCTCACTCAGGATGATCTTTTCTAGCATCTCAGAAGCAGAAAGACACATGGTATATGCTCACTTCTAAGTGGCTATTAAACGTATAATATAGGATAAACATACTAAAAGCTGTACACCTGTAAAAGCTAAGCAAGAAGAAGGACCCTGGGTAAGAGGATCAATCCTCATTCAGAAGGGCAACAGGATAGGCATCTGAAGAGGGAGAAAACGGGTCCAGGACAGGAGCCTACCACAGAGGGCCTCTGAAGACTCTACCCAGGAGGATATTAAAGCAGATGCTGAGACTCATAGCCAAACCTTGGGCAGAGTGTGGGAAATCTTATGAAAGAAAGGGGTAATAGGAATACCTGGAGGGAAGCAACAGAAGAGGGGAGAAACAGAACAAAAATATTTGGGCACAAGGGTCTTTTCTGAGACTGATCCTCCAACCAAGGACCGACCTTTCATGGAGATAACCTGGAACTCTGACACAGATGTAGCCCATGGCAGCTCAGTGTCCAAATGGGAGTTCCTACTAAGGGGAACAGGGGCTGTCTTTGACATGAACTCAGTGGCTGGCTCTTTGATCACCTCCCCCTGAAGGACAGGGGCAGCCTTATCAGACCACAGAGGAGGACAGCCAGTCCTGATGAGACCTGATAGGCTAGGGTCAGAGGAAAGGGGAGGAGGACCTCCCCTATTCGTGGTCTTGGGGAGGGGCATGGGAGGAGAAGAGGAAGGGAGGGTGAGATTGGGAGGGGACGAGAGCCAAGAGCAGGGGCTACAGCTGGGATACAAAGTGAATAGATTATAATAAATGTAAAAATATATTTTAAAATGGAAAAAACAAAAAATTCTATATTATTTATGTTTCTTAAACTCTTTCTCCCTTCTCTACGACAATCCCTTCCAACACCCCAACACCAGAAAGATTAGTGGGGAGAGAGAGCAGAGTTATCTAGCTACTTCCTGCTGGTTACAGTTGGTTGTTGGGTTCCTTTGGGCAGGTCCAGTCCTCTTTTCAGGATATCACCAACTTCTTATCCATCTGTATCAACAGAAATCAGGAGTAGAAGGGGAGGGGTGGGATAGGATGGGGAAGGAGCTCCAGCAGCCTTATTCTTCCTGGAGCCTCCCAACATTCTCGGGGCTCTGTCTTTAGTCCCTATCCAGAGTCCTCAAGTTTAAATTATCTACAGCTGACAAAGGACCCCTCTCAGAGCCTGCACCAGCAAATTGTTTGCTCCTGTGGGCCATCTGAATCAGTCCCGTATCTTACACCGGAGGTCAAAACAAAAACATGTTCACATCCACAACATGCTTCTGCTTGAAGATAATATAATTTTTAACAAAGAAAATTAAAGGGCATATTAAAAGTCCACTAGAATTAATAATAAATGAAAGAACGTTGCTAATTGGACATGACACAAGCTAATCTATTTCTTATTTTAAAGCAGTGAAGGAATAAATCCTCAACATCCTAAAATCTTAACCCAATATTGATGAACTGCATCAAATATATGAGACTAGATATAATTTTTATAGTCAAAATGTTAACAGTGAATATTTAAAGCCCATCATTAAAAATACTTGAACAAGTTCCAAATGAGTTAAAAGATATACCGTGGCGATTCATGGAAGGTTCAACGCTGTGAGATGGGGCACTTCCTCAAAATGCCTCAAAGACCCATTACAAGCCTGGCTGAGGTTCTAGTGAATATTTTCATTCATAGATGATTCTATAGGTTGTATGGAAATCAATGTTAGTAAAAGAGAAATATGAAGGATATAGAATAAGAGAGCTGAAGATTCCCTGTGAAAATTCTCGACTTAGAGCACCTGTGCTTTTGAATTGGGGTTATGTCGTAGGCCTGTTATCTCGCTTCAGAAACTGACACAGGTGCAACAGAGAGATTGCCCTTTTAATACTAGTGCAGAGTAACTTAAGAGTGTGATAAGACTATTGACATTTAAAACTATTTGACAAATATGTATGTGGTTTCCTGAGTTGGGATAAAGCCACCACTTCTATCTGCAGAGATGGAGCCATCTTCAGTGCAAAGACATGGCATCAGCAGTGTTATTCATGTGAGAAGGATCCCAAGACGGAGATACATGGGTTAAATGCTAGAAATGCTTTTATTGACCTGTGTGTACAATTAATATATAAACATATATATTTGCCAATGGAACCAGAGAAGAGGTGGAGGCAACCATTCAAAAGCACCCTCCGTATTCTTTTCCACACTCACATTTGCACTGTCATAGATAGTTTCTTTACAAGAGCTTTATTGCATGATGGGTTTTTGGAAAATGTTGTTTTTGTTTTCCCATCCCAAATTTAAGATATTTGTATTGAGTGCACTTGCCTAACCCAGAATCACAACTGTCTGTGAAGCTTGGAATTCCTTTTGGACACGGTATTTTCAGTTTAACTGTACAATTTAAATTGTAGTATTTTCAGCTATTTTCTTAATTTTGAACAAGATACTAGAATCACATAGGGTTAAACTATTCACCATTGATATTACACGAAAAGAAACCTGGCTCTAAGTGATGTGTACTCAAAAATCTCATCAAACAACACAATGTCTTTCCTTAATATAATGTGTTTTGTCAAACTTCAGAGGCTTGGCTTATTAACATGTTGTTCCTGCTGTTTCTCTGACATTTATGTCCTCTGGAGCCAATGAACAGTGTCCACAGGAATGCAGAACTTTCCTTAGTATCTGGTAGCATTGTATCAGTGTAATTAATTCTCATTTTGAATCTTTTTACCTGATGCCACCCAAGAAACTTAGGAAAAACTGGTTTGCCAAAAGCTTGTGGGCTTGTTAATAGCGATGGGAGGTAAAGTTGAGGCTCAGGCACTACCCACTTGTTCTAGTTGTACAGCATGAGTACGTGGCAGTTGTGCTCAGACCAAACAAGAAGTAAGATAGTGAGGTCCTGAAGTCTTGAGATGGGCAATGGAACAAAGGTTTTCTCTCTCACACTAAATCCTGTAGTCCGTCTATTATCTGTCTTCATAATTCTCCTAACATCCACATTAGCACTGAACTGGGAATGAATATCAGGTAGTATGTGAAAGAAAGTATCTTTATTTTTTTAGATAGAGAACCAAAATATTTGTTGCTGATGTGCTTATTCTGAATAAAACAAAATATTCAATTTCAGGTCCTAGTTTCAAGTTGATATTATACCAGATCTAAGGAGATGGCTCAGTTGGTAAAATATTTGTTTGCAACATGAGTAAGAAAAAAAAAAAAAAAAAAAAAAAGCCTGGTACGACGGTATGCATTTGTTTTCCTCTGGGGATGTTAGGACCAGCTAATCCATGGGGCTTCTAAGTTAGCCAGCATAGCCTAATTGAAGAACTAGGGGTCAGTGATACACTCTGCTTGAGGCCTTCACATAAGCATGCATATGAACACGAATGAGCACACCCCTCACTCTCAAACATGCACACACACACACACACACACACACACACACACCCGTACACACACACACAGGTAAACATAACAAGAAAGAAAGATATACCATATTATTGTTTTTATATTTATTCATAATCAAGGATGATTTTAAATTATCAATATACATAAAATAAAGATTAAAATGGCTATTTTTTTTTTTACAGAATCATGGGCCTTTCCCATTTACATTCAGTCTGGGGACCTTGTTTCAAAGAAAAATGTCTCACTGTCACATCTGGGAATTATAATGGAGCTCTGAGAACCCACACAAGCTTCTGGATTTATTGCATAAAGTCTGTTTAATTTTTTATAAGAAAAATAATAGGTTTATAAAGGAAAAGGTCTTTCTGTTTCTGTCTCATCTTTCTCCCTCTTTTCACTTTTGTGTGGGAGGCACACTCACTTCTGTGTGTGTGCTTGTAAAGGTTAGAGCTAACCATTGGGTGTGTTATCTTACAGTTTCATGTGTGGTTCCTTCAATGAATATGAAGCTTTGTCATGTTGACTGTACTAGCTGCCCAGTGATTTCTCAAGATCTCTATATTTCTTCCCCCAGTCCCAGCACTATGGCTGCAGAATAATGCTAAATGCTGCCAAGCTTGGTTTTACATGGATGCTGGATGTCTGAACTCAGCTGCAATCACTTTCCATGCTGAGCCATCACCTCTGCTTTTCTCCTGATTAATTACTGGCCTTCTTTTTTGCATCTTCTTTCACAGATTCTTAAGCTTTTATTTTTCTCTCTAATTAATTTTTCCCTTTTACTATTGAGAAATAGGAGAAATAACAAAGTCGGGTTTAATAACTAAGTTTCTGGGAAAGGATTTTATGTTATGTCAAGCTGCCTGCCTTTTTTCTGTAATTACCATTCTAGGTGCCACGAGGACCCAGGTACTGTATGTGTATGCTATTGTAGGTAAAATAAATATAATTTGCCTCACAAAATAACAGTGAAAGAAATATCTCTACCCTAACGCATTGAGAATTGGCAGCTAAGGGTGTAGCCATAAAGGCAACAAAAGGAACTGGATTCCAGTTTCTTTTGTACAATTAGAGCAGAGATGATGAATTCGTAGGATGAATCATGGTAGATGAAATATTAGCTGTGTTCCTGGATTCAGTTTGCAGGTATTTTGTTGAATATTTTTGCATCAAAGTTATTCTCTTTCTTTGTTAGGTCTTTGTGTGGTTTAGGTATCAGGGTGACTGCAGCCTCATAGAATGAGTTTGGCAATGTTCCTTCTGTTTCTATTTTGTAGGATACTTTGAGGACTATTTGTATGAGTTCTTCTTTGAAAGTCTTCTAGAATTCTGTACTGAACCCATCTGGTCCAGAGCTCTTTCTGTTTGGGAGGGTTTTGATGACTGCTTCTGTTTCCTTAGGGGTTATATTATTAGATTTAAATAAATTAGGTTTAAATTATTAACCTAATTTGATTTAACTTTGTAACTGATATCTGTGAAGAAAATTATCTATTTCATTTAGATTTTCCAATTTGTGGCATACAGGTTTTTGAAGTACAATCTAGTGGTTCTTTGGATTTCTTCAATGTCTGTTGTTATATTCCCCTTTTCATTTCTGACATCATTAATTTGGATACTCTGTCTTTCAGTTAGTTTGGCTAAGGGTTGATATTCTCAAAGAACCAGCTCTTAGCTCTGTTTTTGTTTCTAATTTATTGATTTCAGCCCTGAGTTTGATGATTTCCTGCCATTGGATGTGTTTGCTTCCTTTTTGTTGCTAGCACTTGCAGGTGTCCTGTTAAGTTGCTAGTGTGAGCTCTTTCCACTTTCTTTATAAAGGCACTTAGTGCTATAAACTTTCCTCTTATCTCTGCTTTCATTGTGTCTCATAAGTTCGGATATGACGGGAGCGAAAGCTATCTACTGAAGCCAAAGTTAAATAGTAAGCCAAAGCTATTTAGTGGAGACAAAGCTATTTAATAAAGCCAAAGCCAAGTAGTGAGCAAAGGTCATTTAGTGGATACCTAAAGCTATTTAGTGAAAGAGTTACCTAGAACCCTAAATCATGGGTGATAGATTGTGAGGAGATCCGTTTGTTAGTTTTAGGGCATCCATAAGATGCCTTCTCCAAAATAGACCATATAGTTGGTCATAAAGAAAGCCTCAACAGATACAAAAATATTGAAATAATCCCTTGTATCCTATCTGACCACCATGGACTTAAGCTGGACCTCAACAACAACAGAAACAACAAACAGCCTACACGCACATGGAAACTGAACAACCTGTTACTCAACGACAGTTGGGTTAAGGAAGAAATAAAGAAAGAAATTAAAGACTTCCTAGAATTCAATGAAAATGAAGGCACAACATACCCAAATTTATGGGACACATTGAAAGCAGTGCTCAGGGGAAAATTTATAGCACTAAGTGCCTGCAAGAAGAAATTCGTAACATCACATACAAACAACTTAATGGCCCAACTGAAAATCCTAGAATAAAAAGAAGCAGATACACCCAAGAGGAGCAGACGGCTGGAAATAATCAAACTCAGGGCTGAAATCAATCAATTAGAAACAAATAAAACTATTCAAAGAATCAATGAAACAAAAAGCTGGTTCTTTGAGAAAATCAACAAGATAGACAAACCCTTAGCCAAACTAACTAAAAAGCAGAGAGAATCTATCCAAATCAACAAAATCAGAGATGAAAAGGGTGACATAACTACAGACACAGAGGAAATTCAAACAATCATTAGGTCATTCTACAAAAGCCTATATGCCAAAAATTTGAAAATCTAAATGAAATGGACAATTTTCTTGACAGATTCCATCTTCCAACATTAAGTCAAGATCAGGTAGAAAGACTGAACAGCCCTATATCCCCCAAGGAAATTGAAGCAGTCATTCACAGTCTCCCCTCCAAAAAAAGCCCTGGGCCAGATGGTTTCAGTGAGGAATTCTACCAGACCTTCAAAGAAGTGCTCACACCAATTCTCCTCAAACTATTCCACAAAATAGAAACAGAAGGTACATTACCAAACTCATTCTATGAAGCAACAGTCACCCTGATACCTAAAACACACAAAGACCCAACCAAAAAAAGAGAACTTCAGACCTATCTCTCTTATGAACATTGACGCAAAAATACTCAATAAAATACTTGCAAACCGAATCCAAGAACACATCAAAGATATCATCCACCACGACCAAGTAGGCTTCATCCCAGGCATGCAAGGGTGGTTCAACATACGGAAATCCATCAATGTAATCCACCACATAAACAAACTGAAGGAGAAAAACCACATGATCATCTCCTTAGATGCTGAAAAAGCATTTGACAAAGTCCAACACCCATTCATGTTTAAAGTCTTGGAGAGATCAGGAATACAAGGCTCATATCTAAACATAGTAAAGGCAATATACAGCAAGCCTATAGCCAACATCAAACTCAATGGCGTGAAACTTAAATCAATCCCACTGAAATCAGGGACAAGACAAGGCTGCCCACTCTCTCCATACCTCTTCAACATAGTACTTGAAGTCCTAGCCAGAGCAATAAGACAACTAAAGGAGATCAAGGGGATACAAATCGGAAAGGAAGAGGTCAAAGTGTCACTATTCGCAGATGAGATGATAGTATATATGAGCGACCCCAAGAATTCAACCAGAGAACTTCTTCAGCTGATAAACACCTTCAGCAAAGTGGCAGGATACAAAATCAACTCAAAAAAAATCAGAAGCCCTCCTGTATACCAAAGACAAAAGGTCCGAGAAAGAAATTAGGGAAACAACACACTTCACAATAGCCACTAATAACATAAAGTACCTTGGGGTGACACTAACCAAGCAAGTGAAAGACCTGTTTGAGAAAAACTTCAAGTCTCTGGAGAAAGAAATTGAAGAAGATCTCAGAAGATGGAAAGATCTCCCGTGCTCATGGATTGGTAGGATTAACATTGTGAAAATGGCCATCCTGCCAAAAGCAATCTACAAATTCAATGCAATTCCCATCAAAATACCAACTCAATTCTTTACAGACCTTGAAAAAAAGATTCTCAGCTTCATATGGAGAAACAAAAAACCCAGAATCTCCAAAACAATCCTGTACAACAACAGATCATCTGGAGGTATCTCTACCCCCAATCTCAAGTTGTACTACAGAGCAATAGTAATAAAAACTGCATGGTATTGGCATAAAAACAGAAAGGAAGATCAATGGAACCGCATAGAAGATCCGGAAATAAACCCACACACCTATGAATACTCGATTTTTGACAAAGAAGCCAAAAGCATTCAATGGAAAAAAGACAGCATCTTCAACAAATGGTGCTGGTCCAACTGGATGTCCACATGCAGAAAAATGAAAATAGATCTATATTTATCACCCTGCACAAAACTAAAGTCCAAGTGGATCAAAGACCTCAACATAAAACCAGATACTCTAAATCTGTTAGAAGAAAAAGTTGGGAACAGCCTAGAACTCATTGGCACAGGAGACAACTTCCTGAACAGAACACCAAGAGCACAGGCTCTAAGAGCAACAATCAATAAATGGGAACTCATGAAACTGAAAAGCTTCTGTAAAGGGAAGGACACTGTCATCAAAACAAAATGCCTGCCTACAGATTGGGAAAGAATCTTCACTAACCCTTTATCTGACAGAGGACTAATATTGAGCATATACAAAGAACTAAAGAAGCTGAAAAGCAGCAAACCAAGTAATCCAATTAAAAAATGAGGAACAGAGCTAAACAGAGAATTCTCGACAGAGGAATATCGAATGGCAGAGAAACACTTAAAGAAATGCTCATCCTCATTACCCATCAGGGAAATGCAAATCAAAACGACCCTGAGATATCACCTTACACCCATCAGAATGGCCAAGATGAAAAACTCAAGGGACAACACATGCTGGAGAGGTTGTGGAGAAAGGGGAACCCTCCTCCACTGCTGGTGGGAATGTAAACTGATACAACCACTCTGGAAATCTATCTGGCGCTTTCTAAGACAATTAGGAATAGTGCTTCCTCAAGACCCAGCTATACCACTGCTAGGTATATACCCAAAGTTTGCTGAAGTTCACAAAAGGGATATTTGCTCAACCATGTTTATAGCAGCATTATTTGTAATAGCCAGAACCTGGAAACAACCCAGATGTCCATCAACGGCGGAATGGGTACAGAAATTGTGGTATTTTTACACAATAGAATATTACTCAGCAATCAAAAAGTAGGAAATCATGAAATTTGCAGGCAAATGGTGGGATCTAGAAAAGATCATCCTGAGTGAAATATCCCAGAAGGAGAAAGACAAACACGGTATATACTAACTTATATAGACCTATAAGATATGTAAACATAATGAAATCTATACACCTAAAAAGATAATCAAGAGAGCGGACATGGGGTAAGATTATCAATCCTCGTTTAGAAAGACAGATAGGATGTGCATTGAACATATGACAGGAGTCTACTGAGCGCATTTGAAAGACTCTAACTAGCAGTGTTTTCAAAGCAAAGACTCATGACCAAACCTTTGGCAGAGTACAGGGAATCATAAGAAAGAAGGGGAGTTAGTCTGATGGGGAAAGGATAGGAGCTCCACAAGGACCAAAGATATCTGGGCACAGGGCCTTTTCTGAGACTGACATGCAACCAAGGACCATGTATGAATGTAACCTAGAACCTCTGCTCAGATGTAGCCTGTGGTAGCTCAGTAACCAATTGGTTTCCCATAGTGAGGGGAACAAGGACTGTTTCTAACAGGAACTCAATGACTGGCTCTTTGGCCTCCCCACCCCCCAAGGGAGGAGCAGTCCTATTAGGCCACGGAGGAGGGCTTTGCAGCCAGTCCTGAAGATACCTGATAAAACAGGATCAGATGAATGGGGAGGAGGTCCCCCCTATTAGTGAACTTGGCAAGGGGCACGGTGGAGATGAGGGAGGGAGGGAGGGAGGGACTGGGAGGGAATGAGGGATCGGGACATGGCTGGGATACAGAGTTAATAAAATGTAACTGATAAGAAAAAAAATAAAATTCAAAAAAAAGATATCTTTTTTATTTTTTATTAATTACATTTTATTCACTTTGTATCCCCCCATAAGCTCCTCCTCCCTTCCCAGTCTCACCCTCCCTCCCCCTTTTTCTTGTTTGCCCCTCCCAAGTCCACTGCTAGGGGAGGTCCTCCTCTCCTTCCTTTTCTTCTTTTAAGGTCTCTATTGGTTTTATATCCTCAGATTTTAGATTATTTTCTTGTGCTTTGGTGTGATAGTATCCTCAGAGCTTGCTGTGGTAGGATAGCTAGGTTTTGGTGATATCATATGGCCCTCAGTTTTGTAAAGCTTATGTTCTCGTGCTGACTGCTAGCCATTTGGTTGACTCTGGTATTAGCAGCCTTTTGGTTTCTGATGTCTCTGGGGTTGTAGGTAAAGCTGGTTGTCCCAGATGGCCACAGTCCTCTGGTTTTCCTGCTGCTCCCTGATCCTTGCTGGTCTACTGTTTTCTGATCCATGCTGTTCTCTGAAGCAGCAGATCAGGGTAAGTCTGGGATAGTCACGGGTCTGGGAACTAGGGTGTAGAGTGCACTGGGGAAATAGAGCACAGAGGGCCCTGAGAAGACATCATCACTGTTGCTGAAGGGCTGTTGCAGGCCAGTGGATGTAGAGGGGTGTTACCTGCTGCCCCCTAATCCATGTTGGTCTCTAGGGCCACAGATGGGGTTGATCCTAGGAAGTGACGCAGGCCTGGGAACTGGGGTATGGAGTTCACTGGGGCAGTGGAGCACAGAGGGCCCTGGGCAGACCTGGCCACTCCATAATTTACTCTTGACCATTCTTTAAAGATGCAATATTTTCTCTCACGTAAGTATTAATCCAGTCCAAACCTTCTTAGCTTCAGAGACTGATGTAAGGACTAGCATCCTCAGGGGAGTATGTGATCACTCCTGGAAGGCACATTTTCTGTAACCAGCAAGTGCATGAATAAATTTCACTATAGTGTCCAAACCATAGTCTCCTCCCTACATCCCAAGTTTTGGACAAGATCTCTTAAGCTTTAATACATACGAGTTTCCTGTGATTGTAGTTCAAGGGAGATTCTGATTTAGTTTTCTGGGGTGGGAATGATATTTTGCATGTCAAAAACTGGTAGGTGTTGTCCATGTTTTTTATATGAGAATCATATTTTTGTAGAAGCAATTAAGTTTTCCACAATGTGTGGGCTCATGCTGGTGTTCCAGTTTGCTTTCCTTTTGCTATGATTAATACCAAAGCAACTTGAGGGAGGAGAAGGTTTTTTACCTTACATTTCCAGATAACAGCCTATCACTGAGGAAATTTTGCTTGAGAAAATGCCTGTATCCTACCAGAATGCCCGGTGCCCACAGAGGCCAAAAGTTACCAACCACTTTATCCCCTAGAACCGGAGCTATAGACAATTGAAAGTTGCCATGTGGGTACTGGGAATTGAACCTGAGTCCTCTGAAGAATAGCCAGGCCCTTAACTGCTGAAAAAGCTCTCTATAGATTCTCCAATAGCTTTCTTATATAACCCACACCCATTCTCAGTGGGCTGAGCCCTCCCACATCAATAATCAATCAAGACAATCTCTCACAGGCATTGTCACAGGAGTTACTTGAGTTCCATTATAAATAAGCAGAAAATAAGGCTGAGAATATAGCTCAGCAATAGAGTACTTGCCTAGTATACCAGAACATTCTCAGCTTAATTCCCAGTACAGACAGAAAAGAAAGACAAATAAATAATGGAAAGAGTTATAGTCTCATCCAGTGGCTGTAACATGAAAAGATGCTATATATGAATAAAAACTATTGATTAGATGAGTATTAAGTCTTTCCCCTTTAAAATATTTATTGATTCTTTTGTTCTGTAGTCAATGGCCTTTTAGATTCAGCCTATAAGCTGTTTCAGTATATCAGATCTCCCACTCAAAGGCCAATTGTTATTATGGTTAAGCACACATGTCTAAGAATACAAGACTCTAAAGAAGCATCTCGTCTTCATAAACTTTTCCCTTTCGGGGCAACATAATTCAAATATTCAATGCTTTGTTTTAAAATGAGTCTATTTCTAGAAGATTTGTGTTATTTCAATTTGCAAATCTTTTTCATTAATTTTTGAGAATTTCATACATTAATCACCATCTCCTTCCAAATACACCCTTCATTCCAGATGCACCAAAATTTATGTCCTTATTATTTTATAAAGTTATGGGATCTCATTAGTACTACCTATATATTCTTAGATGTGTTACAAAACACTTGAGTTTGTAGACCACAAAAGACACATCCATTAAAATAAACAAACAAAGAAACAAACTCTCCCTTCCTTGGCAACTATAAATATCAATAGGTCTTCAGCTATGTAATTTTGCTCACCTTTCCATTGATGCTGGGATGTTGTCTTGTTTGAACTTAATTAGGTCTGCTGCATGCTGTCAGAACCACTGTGAGTTTTTATGTGCAACTGCTCTATTATGTCCAGAAAATAATGCTTTCTTTTGGTCAGCGCCTGTAGTCAGCCTCTGACTCTAACACTGTTTCTGCCTATTCTTCTCCAATGTCCCTGAGCGTTGGGAGTAGGATACAGATGTCCCATTTAGGACGGAACACTCTGCAGTAATTTAGTCTCAGTTACTCGGACAATTGCTGGTCTTGTGTTAAAAGCTTCTCTAATTAGGATTGAAACATGCAAAACTCTATGAATATAATGAGAAGTCTTTAGGAGTCATTTTAATGTTATGTGCCATTAACAGAGTAATAGTAGTAGGTTCTACCCTAGGGCTTATGATATGTCAATGCAGAGATTCTTGGGCCCATTAACTTAGTCAGGTATGGATCCCATGTTGTGTGTAAGGGGCCTTAAATCTAATCTGAACGTGTTTGGTTACTCCCATGCCATTTGTGACACCATTTCACCACTGGGTATGTCTTGCCAAGCAGGTTACTGTAACGCTCAGCATTTGAGTTAGTTTACTGATGATTACTTTTCTCCTCTAGTAGCATGCATAATATTGTCCACCACTATAAAGATAGCAAGGAAAGATGAAATTTTTAGTTAGTAACAACTTAACTTTTCCTTGTTCAATGAGTCAAGTATGTGATTTTTACATAATAAGGTGGTGTCATAGTCAAGTTCTGGAGGGTCACCAAAAGTAAAGCAAATAGCCTGTAAAACTTGGTAGCTATGGACAGTCATTTACCAATAATCCTAGTGGAGGTACCCCATTCCTGGTATTTCTTTTTCTTTGTGTTCTAATGTTCTTTTTATTGTTGTGATGAAAATATCACGTACAAAAGCAACTTGGGCAGGGGAAGGGTTTGTAAGTTGAGAGTCAGAGGAAAAGGGTTTGTTTCATCATACAGCTAATAGCTCATCACAAACGGAATTCAGGGCAGTAACCTGAAGGCAAGAACTGAAACAGAAACCATGGAGAAATGCAGTTTATGACTAATTCTCGTGTCTTGCTCAGACTACTTTCCTAGAGTATTCGACTATCTGCCCAGGGACGGAACCACTAGTGTTCCAGCGTCAATCAAGAAAATGACCCACAGTCTTGCTTATAGACCAATCTTATATATACATTTCTCTATTGAGATTCTGTACACAGAGGACCCTAGCTGGTGTCAAGTTCAGACACACACACACACACACACACACACGAAAGAAAAAGGAGGGAAGGAAGGAAACCTAACGAGCACACTTTATTAGCTTGTGGTATCTTTAGAGGGATTATTACCCCATCATAGAGTAACCCCATTTAAACTTTTTAATATATGTATATGCTTATTTGTAGCAAGTATATGAAGCAGTAGTTTTTATTGTTCTTATTGTTTCTTTGCTTGCTTTTTCTTGTCCTAATACTGTTTTAAGCTTAAAGGCTGAGGATTTTTATAAATCATGACTCACCTTGGTTAGTTTGTAGTGGTAAGATAAAATACCCAAATATGGGTCATATATATGGAACAAAAATTCATTCACTATGATTCTGGAGGTTTGAAATCCAAAGATCAAGGGTGTCCGCACTTGATGTCTATAGGATGCCTTAATCTTTTATGCTTTGATCATCGCTACAGGTTCTATTCAATATTATTTTATAGCAAATATAATAACACACTAATTAAGGGTCACTGCTAAAACAGTAAGAGTCCCAAAAACACTGTATAAAGGACATTGGCCTGAAATTTAGAATATGTGGCTGCAAATGAAGATTTTGTTGCTTCTGGCACAGGAAAAAATTTTAGGATACTGCTATCTCTCCTCACTAACAGCTGAAAACATTTTGAGCTGGACCTTACTTCTTGAAGCACGGTGAAATATCTGACCTCACCATTTTTAGGGGAAAAAATGATACACAGAAAAGCATTATTTTTGCTACAAAAAAGATTATTTTGAAATACAATTTTAAAAGGTAATTTAAAAAGATATAATGAGATTTGAAATATAACTCAGCAGGTAAAGGCATTTGATACCAAAATATGATGATTTGAGTTCAAATGCCCAAAACCACAAAGACCTAGGCATGGTAACATGTAACTGTAATCCCAGTAATTATGACCTGAGACAGGAAGGTTGCTAGAGCTTGGTAGCTATTCTATCTGCAAATTAAGTGAGAAAAACTGTCTCAAAGGAATACGGTTGGGGCATTTTGAAGCAGGGAAGATACTGTCTTCCTCTAGGATGTCTTCATGGGTATCTGCTCAAGTGAGCAGATATGTACACCTGCTCACACATGTGCTCATACACTACACACGTAGATCACACACATTCCATTTAATTTAGTTAACACATTAAATACGATGTGGTAGCAATTCTAATCCTTAATATTGATAAGCCTAAATATTTGTAACAGTCAAATATAATGTGGAGCTAACATGCGTTTCTAATGAGACCACAGTATCACATATTCACAGTAGCATTAATACCATTGCAGCTTGTTGCCCATTTCATAGCAGAAGGAAATGCTGAAGTAGGAGACTGACGAAACATGTGAATGCTACTTCCCATTAAGTTTGCTGATTCTCTGGACACAATTTCTGACAGCTTGAGATTCACCAGCCTCTAGATTAAGATCATCTTCACCAGAAACTCTCCAAGACAGACATTTTAGCAGCTGAGTGGTGAAGATTGCAGTAATATTCTGAAGTTCTCAAACCTGTGCAGTCTTTAAATAATTAGAATATATGGTATATCTCTTCACATTACCCCTGCCAAATAAGAAGAGTGTCTTTTAATCTCTTTTATCATGGAAGAGGGAACTTTGATAAAGTTGAAGTGGTTGAACAAAAGTTATATATTGGTTAGTGATACAACCTTAGAACCAGACATGACGGATTCTGAGATTCCTTTTAATATCATCTTCCAATTTAAGAAATGAATTATTGAAATTTGCTTATCCAGATTCCTCTATATAACTCAAATATTAACAAGATTACTTACTAGAGAATTATTTAAATCTAAGACCAAAGAGAAAAGCTTCAATACTTCAGCCAGTTCTTTCATTGTATAGATTTTTGTTTTAAAAGAAGAAAACATTTGCTTTGGCTCAAAGTCGCAAAGGTTTCAGTCTATCAGGGTGGGAGACAGAGTGAAACAGAGTATGACAGAGTGAAACAGTTCTCTTTTTGGTAGCTAGAAAAAAAAGGGGAGAGTGAGGAGAGAGGATTGAAGAATGCAGATCTGTAAAAAGTGAGGAACATTAAAAAAAAAAAAAAAAAAAGCTTCCAGCACCCACTTCTTAGGACCTGGGAACTAAGAATGCTGGCAATACCCAGTGCTGCTGAGACTGTACAACAATGGGATCTGTCATTCATTGCTAACGAAAGTGCTCGAATTATAGGAACTTAGGAAAACGATATGACAGTTTCTTATAAAACTAAGCAAACACTTCTCATTTGATTCAGTGACTATGTTGTTTTTTATATTGATGCAAAGGAGTTGAAAGCATATATACAGAAAACCTGTATAAAGAAGTGTTTTGTACCTTTACCAGTAATTGCATAGAACATGGTAGCAACCAACATGTTGTTCAGTAAAAGCATAGATGAACAACATGTGCTACATTCAAGTAATGGAATGACATTTGTTGCCTAAAGATACTGAGTTACTAAGTCATAAAGGAACTTTAAGAGGTGAGTATTAAGTAAAAAAACAAACAAAAAAACATTTTGAAGAGATTTCTACTAATCAACTCCAGCTATATGACATTCTGGAAAAGACAAAACTACGGGGACAGTAAAATCATCAGGAGTGATGGGCACCACACAGTTTTGATAGAAAACAATGAGCAGATGAAACATGGGAGGTTTTAAAGGTGGGAATAATTCTGTATGACGCAGTAATAATGGACACACATCCTCATAATCTCTTCAAATGCAAAGAATGTCCAACACGAAGAGAGAACCCTAACATAACTATGTATTCTAGGTGACAGTGATGTGTCAATATAGGTTAGTGTGGATGATCTTGATAATAGGAGCAGCAGCAACAACAAACACACACACACACACACACACACACACACACACACAGAGAGAGAAATCTGAGCCTTTCCCTTAGTTGTAAGTAATGGTACTGTACACATCATTAGTCACATGGTATGCACACTGGAGGTAATGGCAAAATAAGATTTTTTAAAATGAATATTACATTTGTGCATTATATATATTTATGCATATATTTATATATCTATATATATACACACACCTATGTAATGGCATGTGTGAGGAAGTCAGAGGAAATCTTACTGAAGTCATTTCTCTCCTTACACCATATGAGTCCCAGCAATTAAAACCAGTATGATGTGGAAAGAATAGGAGCCCCACAAGGACCAAATATATCTGGGCACAGGGTTTTTTTCTGAAACTGTTTCTCCAGCCAAGGACCATGTATGGATATAACCTAGAACCTCTGCTCTGATGTAGACCGTGGTAGCTCAATAACCAATTGGTTTCCCATAGTAAGGGGAACAGGGACTATTTCTGACAGGAACTCAATGGCAGGCTCTTTGACCTCCCCACCCCCCCAAGGGAGGAGCAGTTCTGCTAGGCCACAGAGGAGGACTTTGAAGCCAGTCCTGAAGATACCTGATAAAACAGGGCCAGACGAAAGGGGAGGAGGTCCTCCCCAATCCGTGGACTTGGAAAGGGGCAGGGAGGAGATGAGGGAGGGAGGGTGGAATTGGGAGGGAATAAGGGAGTGGGATACAGCTGGGATATAGAGTTAATAAAATGTTACTAATAATAAACAACAACAACAATAACAACAACAACAACAAAAAACAAGTCATCAGGCCTCGCAGCAAGCTCCCTTATTTACTGAGCCATTGCACTGGCCCAGATGGGAATTTTAAAATCATGACAGTATAATTATGTACAGTGACCAAAGAACATTAACCTGTGGGTATAATAGGGGAAAATGATCACAGCACATCTTCTGTTTACAAGAAGCTGACAACCTAATTTACTTAAAATTAAGGCTTTCTGCTTCAAATCCAAACACTAGATCTGCCACTTTACTAGCTCATTATCCTTGGAGAGTCCCTTTCTCTCTCTTTTGTAAAATATGGATAAGCATGAAAAAATGCTTAATATATAGTGTAAACTAAGCAAGCTTATGCGTAGCTGGATCCCTTGAATTGACAGCTATCAATCACACCATGACCTGTGAGTGGAGTAGACAGTCTTCAGGAACTGCAGTTCTAAGAACCCTTTGGCAACGCTGGATGGACTTTTCCTTGTTTGGTAGTGCAATCTATTTGTCTAGGAGGCAGGGTGACTAAATTTCTCCTTGGAATGAAGGTGTAATATTATTTTGAGTCTGTTGATAATTTTCTACATGTTCTATATTAGTTTGGGCGACAACAATTAGGAAAAACCGTAGGCGCACATTCAAGGCTATTTGGACTAGCTTTATAGTAAATTTCTTTAAACTATGGTGAGATTTTGTTTTTCAGATTTTCTGATAAGCTCTTTCTGGGACCAGATAGTGGGCTGATATGTACCCATATTATATAAACCCGTATACAATTCAAGTGGTTCTGGGACAGTAAAAAGGCACATAGTTCAATAATTAATTCTATTTTCTAAAAATAAATACCTGGAATCCATATTACTTTGTACATAATAAGTACACTATTTTATTTCATCTCATTTATAATTTGAGTCCAAAATAAAATGTGACAAAAATATCAGCACTGTAAAAGTATTTAAAAGTCATCATTGTCACCCTTGAGTAAATCCTTGTATGTCAAGAATTAAATGCTACTTGAGTTTTTGATCTTAACCAATCTGATGGGTGTAAGGTGAAATCTCAGGGTTCTTTTGATTTGCATTTCCCTGATGACTGAGGGTGCTGAGCACTTATTTAAGTGTTTCTCTGCCATTCGATATTCCTCTGTTGAGAATTCTCTGTTTAGCTCTGTATGCCAATTTTTAAAAGGATTACTTAGTTTGTCGGTGTTTAGCTTCTTGAGTTCTTTATTATTCTGGATATTAGCCTTCTGCCAGATATAGGGTTGGTGAAGATCCTTTCCAAATCTGTAGGCTGTCATTTTGATCTGAAGACAGTATCCTTTGCTTTACAGAAGCTTTTCAGTTTCATGAGGTCCTGTTTATTGATTGTTGATCTTAGACCTTGGGCTGTTGATGTTCTGTTCAGGAAGTTGTCTCCTGTGCTATTGAGTTCAAGTCTCTTCCCCACTTTTTCTTCTAACAGGTTTAATGTTCTGGTTTTATGTTGAAGTCTTTGATCTACTTGGACTTTACTTTTGTGCAGGGTGATAAGTATGCATCTTTTGCATTTTTCTACATGTAGGTATCCAGTTAGACCAGGACCATTTGTTGAAGATGCTACCTTTCTATCATTGTATACTTTTGGCACCTTTGTCAAAAATAAGGAGAGGATGTGGAGAAAGAGGAACCCTCCTCCATTGCTGGTAGGAATGTAAACTTTTACAATCACTTTGAAAATCGATCTGGTGCTTTCTCAGACAATTAGGAATAGTGATACCTCAAGATCCAGCTATATCACTTTTAGGCATATATTCAAAATATGCTCAAGTGTACAACAAGTACATTTGTTCAACCATGTTCGTAGCAGCTTTGTTTGTAATAGCCAGAAGCTGAAAACAACCCAGATGTCCCTCAGATGAGGAATGGATACAGAAATTGTGGTATGTTTACACAATGGAATACTACTAAGGAATTAAAAACAAGGAAATCATAAAATTTGCAGGCAAATGGTGGGAACTAGAAAAGGTCATCCTGAGTGAGCTATCACAGAAGCAGAAAGACACACATGGTATATACTCACTTATGAGTGGACATTAGACATAAAATATAGGATAAACCTACAAAAATCTGTACACCTAAAGAAGATAAGCAAGAAGGACCCTGGGTAAGATGATCAATCCTCATTCAAAAAAGTGAACCAGATAGGCATCAGAAGAGGGAGAACACAGGGAACAGGATAGGAACCTACCATAGAGGGCCTCTGAAAGACTCTACCCAGCAGGGTATCCAAGCAGATGCTGAGTTTCATAAAACAGCTTTGGGCAGATTGCAGGGAATCTCATGAAAGAAGGGGGAGATAAAAAGACCTGGAGAGGACAGGGGCTCCACAAGGAGAGCAACAGAACCAAAAAAATCTGGGCACAGGGGTATTTCTGAGACTGATACTCCAACCAAGTACCATGCATGGAAATAACCTAGAACCCCTGCACAGATGTAGCCCATGACATTTCAGTGTCCATGTGGGTTCCGTAGTAATGGGAAGAGGGACTGTCTCTGACATGAACTCAGTGGCCTGCTCTTTAATCACCTCCCCCTGAAGGGGAGCAGCATTACCAGGCCACAGAAGAAGACAATGCAGCCACTCCTGATGAGACCTAATAGACTAGGATCAGAAGGAAGGAAAAGAAGAGCTCTTCTATCGGTGGACATGCAGAGGGGGGAGGAAGGGAGGTATTGGGATGGGAGGAGGGAGGGAACCACAGGGGGGATACAAAGTGAATAAAGTGTAATTAATAAAAAATTAAAAAAATAATATTATGGTTTAGTTTACATATAGTGAAATACATGAATTTTTTCTGAATATACACATCTATCTACTCTATATTAATTTTATACATATAAATATGGTAGATTTATATATACAGTATATAAATTTTATAGACCTAAATATTTTATGTATTATACACATTATCTATGCTCTGCATAATTTGATTACATATAAATTTATAGATCATATGTTATGTGTGTATTTAATATATTAAATTGATACATATGAATGTTTCATTCATATGTTTATTTTATATGCAAATTATGTAAGTGTAGTATAGTAGACTCAATCTACATTAGTAGAAATGCATAAATTTGTCTTGCTGCATATATATCCTTAAATATAGTGTGGGGTACCAGGTTTTTGTTTTGTTTTTATTTTTCTTATCAGTTACATTTTATTAAATCTGTATCTCAGCCATGTCCCGATCCCTCATTCCCTCCCAGTCCCTCCCTCCCTCATCTCCACCTTGCCCCTTTCCAAGTCCACTGATAGGGGGGACCTCCTCCCCATTCATCTGATCCTGTTTTATCAGGTATCTTCAGGACTGGCTGCAAAGCTCTCCTCTGTGGCCTAACAGGACTGCTCCTCCCTTGGGGGGTGGGGAGGCCAAAGAGCCAGTCATTGAGTTCCTGTTAGAAATAGTCCTTGTTCCCCTCACTATGGGAAACCAATTGGTTACTGAACTACCACAGGCTACATCTGAGCAGAGGTTCTAGGTTATATCCATACATGGTCCTTGGTTGAATGTCAGTCTCAGAAAAGGCCCTGTGCCCAGATAGATTTGGTCCTTGTGGAGCTCCTATCCTTTCCTCATCAGACTAACTCCCCTTCTTTCTTATGATTCCCTGTACTCTGCCAAAGGTTTGGTCATGAGTCTTTGCTTTGAAAACACTGCTAGTTAGAGTCTTTCAAATGCGCTCAGTAGACTCCTGTCATATGTTCAATGCGCATTTCCTCCTTTTGATTGCTGAGTAGTATTCCATTGTGTAAAAAGGGGTACCAGGTTTTTAAAGCATTTTTATCATAGCCTTCTTTAATTTAGTTTGCATTTATGTTGGTTTCATGCACAGAAATTTTATAGAGTAACACTCAAGTGCCTGAGCTACGATTTCAATGTGGTCAAAATTTACATAACATTCTGGCTTTCTGTGCAATTTTGCTGTAAATATTGCTCATTTATATTATGGGAAAGAGAAGGGATTTATGTTCTAGACTGGCCAAGACAGGGAGCCATGGCTGGCACACGTGTCTTCAGCTTGTCTTCAGACAAGGGCTCCGTACACCACTGGCTTTAATGGCCTTTCATTATCTCCCAGTGTTGACTCTGGCTTTATGGACCTGAAATTGTGTAGAATGCTTTGACTTCTTACCTTAGGAAATATCAGAAATACAACAATTAACGTGTATTTCAAGCCCTGAAGTACACCCACAGCTTTTCGTAATTTAAACATTTATCTTTTTTGCTATAACCATCACTATAAGGAAACATTTACAGACTGTATTAGACATGCAGCTTCCCCATAATAAAGAATGTGGTTGACATCTTCTAGATCCTTTTGCTGGAGCTGTGGAAAGAATCAGTCTCTGCTGTGAGTAGATCTCAGCACTCCTAGGTTCAGACCCTCTGAGACAGCAAAGAGTTAAGATTTTCCCAAATAATCTCTAAATATTCTGCCATAATGAAAGTATTAAAGAAGAGCAACTTCAAATTTATTTTTTTATTTATGTATTTGTTTATTTTATGTTTTTGAGACAGAATTTCTCTGCGTAGCCCTGGCTATCCTGGAACTCACTCAGTAGACTAGGCTGGCCTTGAACTCAGAGATTTTCCTGCCTCCTGGGTGCTGCTGGTATTAAAGACATGTGCCAAAAATCTCAATACATGTATTTTAATGTGTAACTTCTCAAGAATACCAAAGGTAAATATATACTAAATATGTTTTCTATCAAAGGTAAGATCATTATAAATGTCATGAACACAGATTGATGTAGGCATGCTCAGTTGGGTATGCAGATCTAATAGTGGAAATACCATCAAACATAGGATTTTTGTTTTTAATTCTAAATAATTTTTGTTAACAGTTGAGTTAGAAAAAAATACAATTAAATTAATTCTAACAGTGATTGTTCTCTAGGCACAGTGACATACGGTTGTGATCCCAGCACCTGGGGAAACAGAGGCAGGGGGATTTCTGGGAGTTCAAGGCCAGCCCGGTCCACAAAGTGAGTCCAGAACAGCCAAGGCTACATAGAAAAACACTGTCACAAGAAAACAAAAACAAAAGAGAGTTTGTATCTATAATGTATGTTAATGTGAGATGTCTGACATATGTATATGTACTTTCTAACATACATGTATGTATAAAAATACAGTTTCAGTTTAAGTCTTGGCAATTTTAATCTGCTTATTGCATGACATATAGGAGTACAGTGTGATTTACGTACAGACTGACATGAACAGTTTTCTCTTCTACATGTATGCCCAGCATGCACAGTTGTCTTTTCTTGTGTGTCAGACTCTCAGCTGCTTTGGACTGTTTCATTCTTTGATTTCTGCAGCAGCAGATACCAGCAGCATCTGCACTTACATGGCAACAAACATCCTAAATGCCGCTAGAAACAGAGCTGTTCTCAGTGCTCACTGCTGCTGCTGTTCTGACCATATTTCCTCTGTCACTTTTTGTGTGGTCTAAAGCTCACTCTTACCTCTCTTCTTCACCCACTCAATGCAAACTTGTAAAGAAACTATTAAATCATTCTTACCAAAGCTCTAAGGACTACGAATTATGAAATGCTAACCATATCTGGTTTTTAAAGCAGCCTTAGACATACATTACTGATTCATACCGTATCAAGGGCATCTTCCTAACATATCCTTCTTATGGTTTGCCATGTGCTCTAGCCCTTTTGACAATGCTTTTTTTAAAGCATCTTTATAAATATTGTGGTTCCCAGAACTTGGTCTAATATTCTTCACCTGTCCCCATGGTTAAAATTACAAATCTGTATTTGCAATTCAAGATTAGCTTTATCTTCTGAACACCACACTTTTATATTATTTTACTTGGTATTCAAAGTCTATATCCATGCCCCACATGTACCAAAAATACAGTAGATTTGAGAGAGAATTCTTATTCCCTTGCCCAAATTTCCCCTCTGTCACATTTCATGGTTTAGGAAAGGTAGCAACATTTGCCTCTACCCTTGTGTCTGAGGCGTGAGTGCTACCCAGGGCACACCTGCCTTGTACTGCCTTCCACCCTCGCACATCCACCACTCTCTATTCCATAAACAGCACAGTGGTAGTCTATAAAACTCATTTCCTTTCTTACTGCCTGAGAGGTCAATTTAACCTGATTTTTCAGATGCTCTTGCTTCTTCTGGTTACACACCATAAATAGATTACTCAGTTTTTCTAGAAACACCAGAATCTTGCCATATTTCCATCTCTTTGTTCCATTACAGAAAAAAAAATCTTCATTATCTGACCCTGGCCCCAAATCTGAAGAAACTCATAAATTTACAAACAAATTTCTCCTGGAACACAGCCACACTCATTTGTTCATGTTTTGTTGTGGCTAATTTTAACTTACAATGTCAGAACTGACTAGCTACAAATGGGATTTTAAGTCTAGTAAAGCCCAAGATACTATCTGTCACATTAAAGGAAAACTATGCTCCTTCGTATATTGTGCATACATTAAATATTGAATGAGCTTGCAATGGTGTCTTTTATATATCGTGTTCTTTAAGCACTGCAAGCCCTTGTATTCTGTGTGGATACTGTGATTGTACATGACCCTTTAGAAGCTTTCTTGGCAACAAAGACACTCAGACATTATGTTCTGTTCAGATTTCAATGGTCTGAGAAAAAGAATTGCGCACTTAACATCAATGATAAAAGAAAACCCCTTAAAAAGATATTTAAGGAAGCTTTCAAGTATGTGGGTTTTGAGAGACAACTTCTAACTGTCCCTCACTAGGTCACTTACTTACGCTTTATGCCTTTGACATTCTTTTCAATGCCAAGTATTTTTTCCTACAACAATGTAGCAGTCCATTCTTCAGGTGGACTTATTATGACTTAATATTCCTAAATGTTTGGCATGTTCTGTCTTTTGATATGTTTGTAGCAAGATGTCCTATAAAGGATAACACTGCACTCAAAGCTCGCTAGAAAGTAAGTGCCACCCATGCAGCTGAGTGGCTTTTGTCAAGTTGCCGTGCCGTCTACTTCACCATAACTGCAATCAGCAACATGGACACTCAAAATACAGAGATTATGCATCGAGCTGATAAGATTTTGAAAGTAGATACTTCATTTCAGATAAAACATTTTTCCCATGAGTTTTTTATCTCAGCCATTCTGATGGGTGTGCAGTGTAATCTCAGGGGTCATTTTGATTTGTAGTTCCCAGATCACTAAGGATGTTGAGCATTTAAATGTTTCTCTGCCATTTGATATTCCTCTGTTGAGAATTCTCTGTTTAGCTTTGTACCCCATATTTTAATTGAATTCTTAGTTTGTTGGTGTTTAGCTTCTTGAGTTCTTTATTATTCTGGATATTAGCCCTCTGTCAGATATAGGGTTGGTGAAGATACTTTCCCAATCTGTAGGCAGTCGTTTTGTTCTGAGGACAGTGTCCTTTGCTTTACAGAAGCTTTTCAGTTTCATGAGGTCCCATTTATTGATTGTTGCTCTTAGAGCCTGTGCTGTTGATGTTCTGTTCAGGGAGTTGTCTCCTGTGCCAGTGAGTTCAAGGCTCTTTCCCACTTTTTCTTCGAACAGGTTTAGTGTGTCTGGTTTTATGTTAAGGTCTTTGATCCACTTGGACTTTACTTTTATGCAGGATGATACTATCAGTATATTTGCATTTTCCACATGTACGTATCCAATTAGACCAGCACCATTTGTTGAAGATGCTATCTTTTTCCACTATATAGTTTTAGAGTCTTTGTCAAAATCAAGTATCTGTAGATGTGTGGGTTTACTTTTGGATCTTTGAAATTATTCCATTGATCCACCAGTCTGTTTCTATGCCAGTACCACAAAGTTTTTATTACTATTTCCCTGTAGTACAGTTTGAGATCAGGGATGGAGATACCTCCAGAAGATCTTTTATTGAACAAGGTTGTTTCAGCTATTCTGGGATTTTGTTTTTCCATATGAAATTGAGAATTTTTCTTTCAAGATCTGTAAAGAATCGTGTTGGCATTTTGATGGGAATTTCATTACACAATAGAATGCTACTCAGCAATTAAAAACAAGGAAATCATGAAATTTGCAGGCAAATGGATGGAACTAGAAAAGATCACCCTGAATGAGATAACCCAGAAGAACAAAGACACACATGGTATGTACTCACTTATAAGTGGATACTAGCTATATAACATAGGACAAACATACTAAAATTTATAGTCCTAAAGAAGCTAAACAACAAACCCTAAGACCCTAAAGAAAAAGCTTAATCCTCATTCAGAAGGGAAAACAGGATAGACATCGGAAGTGAAAAAAAAAAAAAAAACAGGGAACAGGACAGGAGTCTTCCACAGGCATCCTCTGAAAGACTCTACTCAGCAGATGCTGAGACTCATAGTCAAACTTTGGGCAAAGTGTAGGGAATCTTATGGAAGAAGGAAGAGATAGAAAGGTCCGGAAGGGACAGGAGCTCCACAAGGAGACTAACAGAACCAAACAATCTGGGCTCATGTGGTCCTTTGAAATTCAGGCTTGCTTTGAAAATTAATTCACTCACCAAGGGAATAACAATTCTATGAGAAAAAATGTGAGGATATTCATCCCATGGTGCTTTTTCAAATAATTGGTCTATTAATTCGAGGCTCTCTTTAAGCCTGAAATATACAAAATATAAATTCATTCAAGGAAAACATTATGTTTATGTCAAGTTTATCTGAAAGGCCATCTGCTTGCCTTCGTAGGCTTCAGACTGATAAAGTCTGTGTGCAACCTTCTACATGCTAGCATATTGACCCCACTGTAAATTTCACAAAAGCCATGCCTGTAGGCCATGCTGGAGACAACTTTTAGGCATCTACATCCCTTTCAGTTTTTCTTTTTAAATCATTATTTTTGGAGAAGTTTTTCTCCTCATGCTTAATTATGTTACTATCCTCTCCTGATTTTTTTTTCCTTTTACTTTTGGTAGTCATCCTAAGAATAATTAAAATTATCCTAAGAACAGTCCACCTAGTGAAGAGCATGGAAAGCAATCTCCTAGTTGCAGCAGAATAATCCTTCTTATATCCAAACACTAGAAAGAGACAGTTTCATAGAATAGAAACTATTTAAAATTTTCTGCAATGGAGAGCTATTCTGTGTTTCTGTCAGTGACATACATGATTCAAGTTGACCCAAAGCTATGTTTTTCTGTCTTAAATCCTTTTATTTTCCTAGTATCAAACTATACAGCTAGATCCTTTGTGGCAACAATCTCCCAGCAGCGCACCTGCCTTCCATGCTTGAAGGCACCTTTACTTATCAGGAGAATAGTCACAGAGTCTGCCAAGGAGAGAGGGGAGCCTCTGAGACTTCAAATCAATGTCACAGGAATGCACTGCTGTGACTTCTCTGTCCTTGGGCTTCTAGATACTATCAAACTTCAGATTTGAAAGACAATCAGAAAAAACAACATGAATTTGAAATGAGAAAGATCAGACAGGAAACATTCTCTCCAGCCTTACTTCCCTAAGTAGACTCAAGTTAAACAAAAAGCAGACCAATTTTGTGCTCTCAAGTTGCACTAAACATCCACAAAACTGCTAACATATATCATAGTTATTTTATTTGTGCTGTGTATGTTCACAACAATTGTCCCTTTAAATCAACTCAATAATTATGATTAGTGTTTTATTATGAACCTCTCAAATAGAATACTGAACACAGATCTAGGAAACAATACTTTAAAATTGAAGTTGGTTCATCATTTTGCAAATATTAAACTATGGTCAATAATGCTTTCTCTCTGTCTCCTACAACCCACAGTTCTAAGTCAGACAAACCAACCTTTCTATCCAGTCTCATATTTCAGTGACTTACACAGACACGCATGTACATAATCTTCCTTTAGACAAAAGAATCTATGTTCCCACATACCATTTAAAATAGTCATTCATAGTCCAGCAATGGTGATTCAGGCCTTTAATCATACACTTGGGAGGCAGAAATA
Source organism: Psammomys obesus (assembly GCF_907164565.1). NCBI lineage: Eukaryota > Metazoa > Chordata > Mammalia > Rodentia > Muridae > Psammomys > Psammomys obesus. The sequence continues at coordinate 60,660,118 of NW_026591086.1, read as the reverse complement.
GGTAGATCTCTGAGTTCAAGGCCAACCTGGTCTACAGATCAAGTTCCAGGACTGCCAGGGCCACACAGAGAAACCCTGTCTCAATAGATAGATAGATAAATAGATAGATAGATAGATAGATAGATAGATAGATAGATAGATAGATAGATAAAATAAAACAGTAATTCACAAAATTTACACATTTTTAAAATGTACTAGTCTATTCTTAAAATGATTTCTTGAATCACAAGTACATCAGTTTCTGCTCCTATCTATGTCTATCTCTATCACCTATCTTATCTATCTATCATCTATCTAGCTATGTATCTATGTATCTATCTATCATCTATAATCTTTGTCTCTCATCTCTGTGTGCATCTGAAAAAAGAACGGTTAAATATGGGAAATATGGAATAGAAATAATCAAAGTTCAGATTAGATTTTTTTTTCTCACTTATTGTCTGGACCAATTGTCATAGAAGTTACAGTGTCAATAAAACCAGTGTTGGCATGTCAACCAAAATAAATTATTTAAATGTAAAATTAGTTCATCGTAAAATATTTTTTTCAGATCAAAAGCTGAAATAAAACCAGCATACAAGCTTGGCACAACGTTGCATACCTATAATCTCAGCAGCAGAGCTCTGTGAGTTCAAGGTTAGCTAACCTGGTCTACAAAGTAAGTCCAGAACAGCCAAGGCTACATAGACAAACCCTGTCTCAAAAAAAAAAAAAAAAAACAAACAAACCCATATTATTAGGGCCTTGTCCCTTTGTTTTTCACAGCAGCCAAGTGTCTATTTGGAATTAAATTGTCCATCGCATGCTCTTTTTATTCTCACTATCACGCCAAAGAGATTGTGGAAAATATGCTAAGACTTGGATTTGTTTGTTATTATTCAATAAAAAAAATATGTGTTTTTTTGTTTTGTTTTGTTTTGTTTTGTTTTGTCCTTCATTGTTACAAACAGTTCCTTAAAAACTGAAAGTATCTATGGAGGACTTAAAGTTTCAGAGATATAGAGTCTATGAACATTATGGCAGGGAGCATTACAACAGGCAGGCAGGCATGTCACTGTAGCAATAGCTAACAGCTTACATCTTGACTCATAAGAACCAGGCAGACAAAAATATAAGATATGATAAACATAATGAAATCTGTACACCTAAAAAAGATAATCAAGAGAGCAGACATGGGGTAAGATGATCAATCCTCATTTAGAAAGACAGGTGGGATGTGCATTGAACGTATGACAGGAGTCTAATGAGTGCATTTGAAAGACTCTAACTAGCAATGTTTTCAAAGCAAAGACTCATGACCAAACCTTTGGCAGAGTACAGGAAATTATAAGAAAGAAGGGGAGTTAGTCTGATGGGGAAAGGATAGGAGCTCCACAAGGACCAAATATATCTGGGCACAGGGCCTTTTCTGAGACTGACATTCAACCAAGGACCATGTATGGATATAACCTAGAACCTCTGCTCAGATGTAGCCTGTGGTAGCTCAGTAACCAATTGGTTTCCCATAGTGAGGGGAACAAGGACTATTTCTAACAGGAACTCAATGACTGGCTCTTTGGCCTCCCCACCCCCCAAGGGAGGAGCAGTCCTGTTAAGCCACAGAGGAGAGCTTTGCAGCCAGTCCTGAAGATACCTGATAAAACAGGATCAGATGAATGGGGAGGAGGTCCCCCCTATCAGTGGACTTGGAAAGGGGCAGGGAGGAGATGAGGAAGGGAGGGAGGGACTGGGAGGGAATGAGGGATCGGGACATGGCTGGGATACAGAGTTAATAAAATGTAACTGATAAGAAAAAAATAAAATTAAAAAAAAAAAGCTAAGGGACTGGAAGGAACTGTTACAGGCTTTTGAAACCTCAAAGCTCACTTCCAATGACCCACCTCCCTCCAAAAGGCCACACCTCCTGATTCTTCCCAGGCAACAAAGGAAGACAATGCAGCCAGTCCTGATGAGACCTGATAGGCTAGGGTCAGATGGAAGGGGAGGAGGACCTTCCTTATCAATGGACTAGGGGAGGCACATGGGAGGAGAAGAGGGACTGAAAGTGGGATTGGGAGTGGATAAGGGAAGACAAAGTAAATAAATTGTAATTAATGAAAAAGTTTTATGGGTGGGTTGGTGTCCCCCCTCTCTTCCTTGTAAGTCCTTTCTGGCTATAGGGGTGACTTCTTCAGTCTACTTATGCTCCATTGCTAGAAATCTCAGCTAGAGTTATCCTGTATCTTCCCAGGAGCCTACCCTGATGCCCTTCTCCAGCTTGCCCCAGAGATCTCAACCTATTGGCTTCCAACATTCTCCCAGCCCTACCTCCTCCCACCCCCACCCCCACCCCCACTTTCCTGCACCTGGTCTCCACCCCCATTCCTCTCCTGAGCCTCTCTCCCACGCAGTTCTCTCTCTTCATATACATTCAATCTCTGCTTTATTTTCTCCGAGTGAGCTTCAAGCTTCCTCCCTTGGGCCCTTGTTGTTACTTAGCTTCTTTGGATCTTTTCTAGTTTCCACCATTTGCCTGAAAATTTCATCATTTCCTTGTTTTTAATAGCTGAGTAGTATTCCATTGTGTAAATGTACCACATTTCCTTCATTTCCATTCTTCAGCTGAGAGACATCTAGGTTGTTTTCACAAATGGTGCTGGTCTAATTGGAGGTCTGTATGTATAAGAATGCAAATAGATCCATATTATTACCCTGCACAAAACTGAAGTCCAAGTGTGTCAAAGTCTTCAACATAAAACTTAATACACTAAATCTAATAGAAGAGAAAATGGGGAATAGCCTTGAACTCATTGGTATAGGAGACACTTCCTGAACCAAACACCAACAGCCCAGGGCTAACAACAACAATTAATAAATGGGATCTCATGAAACTGAAAAGCTTCTATAAGGCAAAGTACACTATCAATAGGACAAAACAGCAGCCTAAAGATTTGAAAAAGGTTTTCACCAACACTGCATGTTAAAGAAGGTTAATATCCAAAATAGATAGAAAATTCAAGAAACTGAAGATCAACAAACAAAACAATCTAATTAGAAATTGGATACTATATTTATGGTTGTGAGCCTAGCCATGGCTGAGCCATCTCCAGCTGTGACCTCAATGGGCTGGCTCTTTGATCACCTCTCCCTGAGGGGGGAACAGCCTTGCTAGGCCACAGAGGAGGACAATGCAGCTAGTCCTGATGAGATCTGATAGGCTAGGGTCAGCTAGGAGGACCTCCCCTATCAGTGGACTTGAAAAGGGGCATGGGAGGAGAAGAGGGAGGAAGGGTGGAATTGGGAGGGAATGAGTGAGGGGGCTACAGCTGGGATACAAAATGAATAAAATGTAATTAATATAAAATAAAAAAAATAATTAAAAATGGGATACTAAACAGAATTCTCAACAAATGAATCTCTAATGGCTAAGAAGCACTTAAAATTTTTTCAACATCCTTAGTCATAAGGAAAATAAAAGTCAAAATTACTCAGAAATTCCATCTTACACTTATCAGAATGTTTCAGATAAAAAACTCAAGTGACAGCACATGCTGGTGAGGATGTGGAAAAAGGGGAACCCTTCTCCATTGCTCATAGGAATGAAAACTTGTACAACCGCTTTGGAAATCAATCTGGTGCTTTCTCAGAAAATTGGAAATAGTTCTGCACAAGACCCAGCTATTCCACTCCTTGGCATATAGCAAAAGGATTCTCCATACCACAAGGATATTTGCTTAGGATGTTCATAGCAGCTTTATTCATAATAGCCAGAAACATGATGCCTTTTCCGTTTTCAAAACCAATATAGGACACTGTAAAGCAGAAGTAAGAATCAACACTGGGTTATCTGGAATGTAATCAATTAGCAATACATATTTGTTCAGTTAACTGTCATTGTAGTTCCTTCCTATCTCCCAGCACCACCATTTATGTTCTGTGATTATTGTTTGATAACATGACTTGCTGAGTGTATAATTTAAATAACTAAGTGGGTTTACAAATAGAAGACTCCATGTGATGAATGGGTTGGTCATTTCACGATTTCTCATTTGCTAAATAATCATTGAGAAGCTGTAAGGCAAAGACTCTACTAGGAGCACAGAAAGATAACTACAGGACTTGTGCTCCAGTAATTTTCAATAAAAGAAGAAATGGAACCATAGATATTGACACAAAAAATGGGAGGGGATAAGTTGTAAATTAAGAGAGATATATTTAATTGTCTTATCTATGAACAACTAAAATTGCTTATACACATAGATTCAGACTCATGTTGTAAGTTAGGAATATTTATTCTAAATATAGAGATGAAAAGTCAAAGGCTTGGGAGGATAGTTATTTCCCCGGGGTAACTTGGCTGGTAGGAAGCAGAGCTGGGGTGATATTCAATTTTCATGATTCTGAACCCAAACCATTCATCAGGGAGAGGAGAGTAATCAGCCAGGCCTTGTGAGGGCACACTTGGCTTAAGAAGACTTAATGAGGAGATGTTGGTAAAGCTAGACCCAGAAAGTACAGCAAAAGCTTCACTGCTCTTGGACTTGAATAACAGATATGAGAACACATAAATCTGCAACACCTTCAATAGTGAGTGACTTGAACAGCAGAAATGCATTATCTCAAAATTCTGAAAGCTGAAAGTCAGAAGCATTAGCAGGGCTCATTTCCTCTGAGGCTTCTCTCCTCATACAAGTGTCTGACTTCTCCATGGTCCTCACATGGTCTTTCTTCCCTATACATGTGTGTTTCTAATCTTTTTCTACTGTCACCAGTCATTTAAGATTAACGTCCTTCTACTTGTCCTTCTTTAACCACAATGAGCTCTTCAGTGACCCTGATGCAACGACATCATGAAGTACTATAAACTGGGCATCAATATATAGTATGGAGTGGAAAGGATACATCTGAGCTCACTAATGATGGTTAAGTTCATGGGAGCAAAGTGTGTCACATGCACACTGAAATATAGGGCAAGAAAAGCTCAGGACCAGCTAGAGGTTGATCACTGAGGAATAAAAGATTTGGAAGGATCCCAGAAAAAAGATTTTGATCTTAGGTGTTCACTTGAAAATGAAAAAAAGTTAAAATGAGTTTGGAGAAGCTTTTTACACAGTCAAAGCATTTATTTAAAGCTATATACTTTAAAATACATAACCACATGGTGTAACTTTATATTTTTTCATTTCCAAAAATAATTTAATTATTTATCTAGGAATTTTAAGTAATTTTAGACCCCAGTGCTATACCTTTGAAATTTTTTACTGACTTTGCATTTGCATTCAGTGGCTATATGAAAGCTACATAAAGCTAAAGCATATCAGACAACATTTTTTTCTCAGTCTAGTAGTACTTTAAGATAAAAATAATTTCATAATCAAAAGCTAACAAGTGATACAAGGATATAGATAAAGGGAGTCCTTGTAAACTCTTGGCAAGAATGAAGATTAGTGCAGCCATTATGGAAATTAGTATGAAGGTCCCTCAAAACACTAAAAGGAATACTACTGTATGATCCAGCCACTTTATATGCCTGAGCATATCCAAAGGAAATGAAATCAGTATGCTAAAGAGACATTTGCACTCTTGTGTTGAATGAAAGATTGTAAAATTGTTTCTATGCTTAGAAAAATGATTTCCAATGATATGTGTATATAGAAAAATTCAATTTTATGGGCTACCTGTTCATCACATATGAAATGTGAACAAATTTATTGCCATGTATTACATGGGCTTTATCTAGCTCACATTTCCTGGAGTGACTGTGTATGCATTTAAAGAAGTAATTCCTGCTTGGCTCACATTGCTGAATGAGAATCCTGGTGGATTTGTCTCTCTAGTTAGCTTCTTGTTTATTTTTCATGAAGCTATTTGCTTGTATCTAAGCTGCCATTACTATTTTCATTCTCTACTCCTGGTGGCATGCATTCTGCCTTGGTGGCATTCCACAGAGACAAGAGTCAGAGTTGGGAAAGCCAGAAAACAAGCCTCATAAGCTCACAAAGTTTCCTTTCCTACCCAGTAGAATCTTGGAAGTCTTAATTATGACTTAAGTAAAGTGAAATATGTAATTTTAAAATGGAGATGATTTTTAACAGAAAGATCTTTCTATTTTCTTTTTCTTTCCTTTCACTGAATGGAGTCCTAGCTGTTCTATGCTCATAGTTTATCCATCAATAACAATTCAGAAGAAACAACAGTAGCTGCCCTCATTTGATTGGTGCATTTTGTATGCGTATATTGAACTATCATACTGCATCCTATAAACATATAAAGATTTCACATGCTCATCATTTTTTTTAATTTAAAAATAGCCAAATACTCATCTGAGCTTGGCTGAGTGAAACCAATAGCAACAATAAAACAAAACAGCTTTGGGCAAGCTTTGGCTACTGACTAGCTCTAGCAGACTCTTGATTGAAGGCTAACTGAAGTGCAATCCTATCATTTATGTTTCTGCCTGTTGTCCATGACTTCTCTGGCAGTGTAGGAGCCATGGTGAAGAATACATACAGGCTGTTTGACTTCAGATCTTCAATTACTGACACTTTGGGCGTAATGCAGTAACATAGTTTAAATTGTACATATTATTGTATAGAAGCTAACATGTGCCCCTTGTAGGTATAAGGTTATTGTATAATTCAAATGCTGATTTATGTACCCACCATATCTGGTAGCAATCCTTGTTCTGAGAATCTCCTCTCTCAATATTGTGTAAACACTTCTCCCCAATTGTCCCCTGCTATGCCAATAAAGCAGCTTACAGCCAATTGCTGAGCATGGAAAAGAATAGGGCTGGAATTCTTGCCAGCCAGGGGAGGAGAACCTAGAGGAGGAAGTAGAGGTTTCATCTATGGGTAAGTGTCCAGGAGAGACTGAAAGTGAAAGCTCAGAAAAAAAAAAAAGCTGCAAAGTTCAAGTATTTCCCGGATGTACTCTGAGAGGATGCCAAATTAACCTAGAGGATTAAGAATAGAATAATAATTGCTCAGTTATTGTGATGTGAAGCTTATTATTGAACAAATATAAAAGAATCTCAATAATGTATGTGATATCTGGCTTAAAAGAGAACTGAGAAACGGTTTTATAAAAAGAACCTTAATAGCCCCTAGAGGTTTGGCTGCATCATAATGTGCAATTTTTCAGGAAAAGCAAACAGTAGTGTAACTTTAATTTTAAATGCTTTTACGACTTGCAGATTTTATGTAACTTTGTCATATAAATAAAGTCTCTTTTTTTTTTATTAGATTTTTGCGTTGTGGTAAATACCCAGAAGAGAAAGAAAGAAAAAAATGGTTTGGCTCACAGTTTCAGACCATATATAGTCAACCTGTCTCATATCAGTGTCGAACCATGAGCATTCTCTTTTCATGGACCACTAGTCTTATGTAATAGGTTTAAGAACTGGAACAAGAGGGAGGGCAGACTACACAGAGGCAGAAGAGGCAATGACTGAAAAAAGGAAGAAAGTTAGTGGGGGGTCTTTGAAGTTCTTAGTAAGCAATAGAAAATAGGGATTAGAAGTAGACTGGAAAAGAGGAAATAAGGTTTTGTAAAGAATATGTGGGAGAAGGGAAGAGATAGGGGAAAGGGAAAGGGGATCATAATAAGAAAAAAGGAGGAAAAAATCTAATAAAAACAAGAAGGAATGGAGAAACTGAGTCAGAAGAATAATTGGATGCTTATAATCAAATGTCCCTTTTACTCACGTCTAGGGATGTAACTAGCTACTTGAGCAGCTTAGTGACATAAAGGAGCACTTTCCTAATGCTTCTGAAATTTACCTAATATGATATATCCACACACACCATTGCAAGGAATATTCTTACCCATAAAAGAGACACAGAATTAGGGTTTGGGTTCCACTACTAAGCATGGATAACTAACTGATGGGTTTCATGATAAAAGATAAAGGCAATGGATCACAAAACGATGCTATTCGTAGCTTTGCAAATGCTGCCACATATCTGAGGGCAAGCAAGAGGATGGTCTATGAGTCTGAGTGTGGGCAGCAATAGGAAGCAATGATAAACAAAAAGGCAGCCTTTACTGGACCACAGCTGCATGTGGTGTTAAACGTTATGCTACAGGGATGAATTCCTAAACCTTCTGATGTTTTCCAAGAGAAGCTAGAAACCATTATTGGATGTGAGTTCTAGGTTTTAAAATAGAAGGTCAAATGCCCTTATGTATTTGAGCATATTTTAGATATATGTGTAAGAGTGGTATAGCTGGATCTTGAGGTAGCACTATTCCTAATTTTCTGAGAAAGTGCCAGATTGATTTCCAAAGTGGTTGTGCAAGTTTACATTCCCAACAGCAATGGAGGAGAGCTCCTCTTTCTCCACATTCTCTCCAGCATGTGTTGTCACTTGAGTTTTTGATCTTAGCCATTCTGATGGGTTTCAGGTGAAATCTCAGGTTGTTTTGGTTTGCATCTTCCTGATGATTAAGGAGGTTGAGCATTTCTTTAAGTGTTTCTCTGCCATTTAATATTCCTCTATTGAGAATTCTCTGTTCAACTCCACCTCATTTTTAAATTGGATTACTTGTTTTGATGCTTTTTTTTTCATAGCAGTTTTATTTGTAATAGCCAGAATCTGGAACAACCCAGATGTCCCTCAACTGAGGAATGGATATGGAAATTGTGGTACATTTATACAATGGAATACTACTCAGCACATAAAAACAAGGAAATCATGAAATTGGCAGGCAAGTGGTGGGAACTAGAAAAGATCATCCTGAGGGAGGTATCCCAGAAGCAGAAAGACACACAGGGTATATACTCACTCAAAAGTGGATATTAGACATATAATATAAGATAAACATAATAAAATCTGTACACCTAAAGAAACTAAGCAAGTAGGAGGACCTTGGGTAAGATGATTAATCCTCACTCAGAAAGGCAATTGGGATGGAAGAGGGAGAAAACAGCAAACAGGACAGGAGCTTGCCACACTGGATCTCTGAAAGACTCTACCCAGCAGTGTATCAAAGCAGATGCTGAGACTCATAGCCAAACTTTGGGCAGAGTGTAGGAAATCTTATGAAAGAAGGGGGAGATAGAAAGATCTGGAAGGGACAGGAGCTCTAAAAGGAGACCAGCAGAGCCATAAAAACTAAACCCTAGGAACCTTGCAGAGATTGATACCCCAACCAAGGACAATGCATGGAGAGGACCTGAAACCGTGGCTCAGATGTAGCCCAGAATCTCCAAGTGGGTTCCCTAATAAGGGGAGTAGGGGCTTTCTCTGGCATGATTATCACCACCCCCTTGGGGGGGGGGGTGCAGCCTTGCCTGGCCACAGAGGAAGACAATGCAACTAGTTCTGATGAGACCTGATAGTCTAGGGTCAAATAGAAAAAGAGAAGGACCTCACCTATTAGTGGACTAGAGGAGGGGCATTGGGGGAGAAGAGGGAGGGAGGGTGGAATTAGGAGAAAATGAGGGAGGTCTACACAGCAGGGATACAAATTGAATAAATTGTAATGAATGATAATAATAAAAAATAAATAAATAAGAGTATATATTATTTGAAATAAAGAAAAAGGAAAAAAGGCCTGGTTCCATGATACTTCCAGAATGCTTGTTCTACATTTTAAGTAATCCTGTAAAGTAGTGATTAAAATTATGCTTAGATTTTTTAGACAATATGTAAAAGGGTATAATGGAAAACAAAGAACAGATTTTAGGACAGTAAGCATCATGTGATGTATGATTCTTGACCTCCCTGACTATAGTGTTCATGAAATACTTGAAAGAAAAACTGAACTTTTTGTTTTGAGATTCCTAAAATATATAAACTGGTACCATCATTGGTCTTACAGAAAGTTTACATAATTTTTCTTTGCTTTAATATCAATTACTTGAAGAAACCTAAAAACAAGACAAATTACAAAAAGTGTTGAGGACCAGATTGTATTCCTTCTACCCCAAATTCATATCTTGAATCCCCAGCTTGCACTGCTATTGTTTCTAAAGATAAAGCTTTAACTGAACAATTTAGTGAAAATGGAATATGTAGCATGGACTCTATCCAGTGTAACTGTCACTTTTATAAGAAGGAGAAGTTAGGATGGTGATATCCAAGGGGAGATCAGGTGAAGGCAGAGAGATGACAGCCACCTTGAAGTGAGGGCAATAAGCTACAGAAGGGACCAACCTTGCTTCACTTGCTCTTAGACGCATCTTACAGAACTGTCAAAAATGTACTAGTGTGCTTTAATCTACACGGTCTATGTTACTTTGTTTTAGCAACCCTAGCAAGAAAATAGTGAAAGCATTTTCCCTAAAGGCAAAAATCAGTGGAAAAAATCAGTTAAGTTTCAGCCTATGTAAAATTTCCTTCCTTAAAGATAAAAGTTAAATCCTAAGTATACCTGGTGGGAACTCATACTTCGGTATCTCTGTAACACAGGGTAGGAAGCATGCCCTGAGTCATGGTACCACCCTACAAAACCACCCATGAGCACCTAATGTTGATATAAGCAGCTGGTGCCATTCCATTGGTACAGAGTTAGAGTGACATCCAGTGGCCAGGTATGTGAGCCAGGCTCCTGGACAAGGACCAAGACAGTATGTAGGGTGCCTAAGAAGATCTTCAGCAAATCTGCTAAAATTTATGTCAATTTCCCATCTTGGGAAAAAGTAATAAAGCATGAGCAGAATGGTATGTCATGAAGCATAGGGAACTGGGTCCTATGATGTGATTATTAGATATTAGAAACATGCTGGTAACAGAAATGCAGCATCGTAAATTTGCTTAGTTGTTAAGACTTGACTCTCTGTACAATCTTTAAAAGAAAAAGTAAGGAGTGCTTTCTACACATAACTATTATACCTCTAGAGTGGTATGAGACTGGATTATACAATACATTTACATTAAAGTTAGATATCTTAAGTTAGAATACATGGTCATGAATACATGGAAATATGACAGCTTGGGCGACAGTTCAGCCAATAAAGTGCTTGTCATGAATCTTACTAACTTTCCTATTGCTTTGTTAAAATAGTGGGATTAAATCAACAAAAAAGAATGAGAAAGTTCACAGCTTGACTGGATACATTCTATAATTGCAGGAAAAGTCTTGTGGCAGAAGTAAGAAACTGTCTGGTCACATTGTCTAATTAGCCAGAAGGCAAAGAGTGATGAACGCCCATGATGTGCTTAGTTTATTTTCTCCTTTCCAGTCAGCCCAATGCCACAGCCCATGGAATAGCCTGCCCACAGTCAAGCTTGACCTTCCCAACTCAGTTAATCTAATCTAAATGATGCTCACAGGCCTAGTGGCTTGTCTTTTAGTTGATTCTAGACTCTATCAAATTGATGGTATTCAGCCACTATAGCATTCATGGAAGAGGACTTCAGTTTGATCTCCAGGTATCAAGTTAAACAAACAAACAAACAACAAAAAAGCATAAAAGCACATGCTTATAATTCTAACATGGGCAGTGGAGGAAGGAGGATCGCCAAGGCTTGCTGGCCAGCCTCGTTGAATTATTGAGTTCCAGTTTCAGTGAAAGATCCTGTCTCAAAAAATAATCGAGTTTGATAAAGAAAGATTCCAACACCAACTTTTGGCACCCATATGCATTTGCACACACAACATGAATTAAAGTGGTATTTAAAGCTATGTCCTATATATCTAACTGTCCAGACTCAGATTTCACCGTCTGTCCTATAACTTTTTACTGTTTTCCTTTTAGAAAACATTAGCTGAGAAATAACTTTGGAAATGTATATTGTAAGACAAAATGAAGAACTATTCCCTACTTTCTAGCATGTTATTTAGTAATATGTAATTTAAAAGACATACAGATGTCATAACTTTGTGCACATTGAATGTGTGTATTGGGAAGAGATATGCTTACATTGAGAATCTAATGACTATGCTTATTCTACATAAATAAAAAGAATATCCAAGAGGCACCACAGAAGGAGCATGTCTGTTGGCATATGTGAACTCTGTTTTACATACTGTCTAAAGAACAGTATGAATAAAATTTAAGGTTACTCTGACCTGATAGATATTCTTTTTTAAATTATTTTTATTTTTATTAATTAGAGTTTATTCACTTTGTATCCCCCCTGTACCTCCCTCCCTCCTCCCCTCCCAATCCCACCCTTCCTCTTCCACATCCATGTCCCTCTCTCAGTCCACTGAAAAGGGAGATCCTCCTTCCCTTCCCTCTGATCTTAGTCTATCAGATCACATCAGGAATGGCTGCATTGTCATCTTCTGTGGCCTGGTAAAGCTGTTCCCCCCTCAGGGGGAGGTGATCAAAGAGTAGGCCAATCAGTTCATGTCAGATACAGTCCCTGTCCCCATTCCTATGGAGGCCACTTGGATACTGAATTGCCATAGGTTACCTCTGTGCAGGGGTTCCAGGCCATCTCCATGAGTGGTCCTTGGCTAGGGTATCAGAAAAGTTTCAGAAAAGAACCCTGTGCCCAGACTTTTAGAATCTGTCGCTGTCCTTGTGGAGCTCCTGTCCTCTCCAGGTCTTACTATCTCCCACTTCTTTCATAAGATTCCCTGTATTCTGCCCAAAGTTTGGCTATGAGTCTCTACATCTGCCTTGATACCCTGCAAGGTAGAGCCTTTCAGAGGCCCTCTGTGGTAGGCTCCTGTCCTATTCCCTGTTTTCTCCCTCCTCCAATGTCCATCCTTTTTGCCTTTCTGAATGGGGATTAAGCATCTTAGCCAGAGTCCTCCTTCCTGATTAGCTTCCTTAGGTGTACATACTTTAGTATGTTTATCCTATGTTATGTCTAGTATCCACTTATGAGTGAGTATATACCCTGTGTGTCTTTCTGCTTCTGGGATACCTCACTCAGGATGATCTTTTTCAATTCCCACCATTTGCCTGTAAATTTCATTATTTCCTTGTTTTTTTGTTGCTGAGTAACATTCCATTGTTAGATGTACCACAGTTTCTGGATCCATTCCTCAACTGAGGGGCATCTGGGCTGTTTCCAACTTCTGGCTATTACAAATAAAGCTGCTAAGAACATGGTTGAGTAGATGTCCTTGTTGTACACTTGAGCATCTTTAGGTTATATGCCTAGCAGTGGTATAACTGGATCTTGAGGAAGCTAGATATTCTTCAAAAGGGTGCTTAGTGTGTTTAGAGCCCAGTCTAAGCCTTTCATGTCTCAATCAGCACACTGGCATAGTCTGTCCACAGTAACATCTATAATCTTTATATTACAGCATGAGTCTTAAAGACTTTTCAGGTAATATATTTTTTTTATATACTAAAGTAAAAAGCAAATGTGATTTGTTCAACTCTATAATATCTATTTATCTTAAGCAGTCCAAGTCATAGAAAGTATTTAGTAAATAATGAAGAAGCCAAAAAGCCAGGAGGGAATTGAAAAGTGGAAGAAGATAAGGAATTAAACAGGAAAAGAAAAATAGATAATTAGGGAGATTAATTTAGAAACTGAAGCTCTGAAATGAAGAAAGAACCTTCACAATGGCCAGGTGTACGATGCCTGTCTGAATGGATGGCATAGGGATGTGGGAGAGCAAGCATCAAGCGTGTTTTCCGTGGAATATAAGTATGCTCATTGTGTCTGCTGGTCTCACACAATGTGGAACCTCATTACAACTGTTTCAGGGAGATAGGTCAGAACCTGGACCTCTACAGAACTGAATAAATCAAGAAAATAAGAGACTGCACTCCCAAAACATACTCGAAGTGCAGGTAAAGTTCCGGCAGTAAATGTGAGTAAAAGCATGTTTGGATGGTGGTGAAGACAGCGGGGTTAGGATGAAAATGTTCACTGAGACCACACTGTAGATGGCTGCCTCCAAGCTGTATCATTCAATCTCAAACTTTGGCTAGTGGCTTTCTGAGAGAACTTTGTGAAATATTAATTTGGCAGAGGTATGTAGGATGACTTCTACTTAGGAGACACAGGGAACAGAGAACAATCACGATGCTACTGTAATAGTCCAGGTGTAATTCCACATTGATTGAAGTAGGAGATTGGCAATGGGAATAGAAAAGACAAAAGGGTACAAGATGTAATCATAATTTAAGAAAGAACTGATAAGACATATGACTTTTTGAATAAGTAGTCAAATATGCCTAATCCTTGGTGTGTAAGCTAAGAATGTCATTCCAAAATTCAGAACAAAGAGAAAATTCAAGACAAAAAAAGCCAACTGAGGACAGAGAAATACCGACTTTGTATGAAGACAGAGTAACAAGAATCCACATGAAGGTGTTTACTAGACATTCAGAAACAAGACTAGAATTCAAGTGAATTCCATCATAGAAACAGAATAACAGGTGAAGAAATTAGATCTCTATAACACAAAGGAATATATGATGAATCCTAGGGGGTGCCTACATCCCAGGACTCATAGATAAAGAGAGGAGAGAGAGAGAGAGAGAGAGAGAGAGAGAGAGAGAGAAGGAGAGAAAGAGAAAGAGAGATTAAAGTATTATGTTTCAGGAAGTGTTGGCGTAAGCCTGTAATCCCAATATCTGAGAGCTTGAAATTTGAGTTTGAAATCCAGGGTGAGCTGCCTAGGGAGCACCAGGCAACAGGCCTGGGTTACAAGTTCTTATCTAAGGAAATGATAAGGCATGGCAGGGCAGGATGTAAGAGAAGGGTTATGGAGAAGAGAGGGGGAAAATGTTAGGTGATTTGATGGCTAGTCTCTGAGGGAGAAGCCATTGGGAAGTTCAGAGCATAGGACAGCAGCCCTGCTGTGAAGGAAGCTTCCTGGTAAGGAGGGAAATAGGTGGACATTTACATCATGGTGTGTTTCTTCATCTACCTTAGGACCTGAATATCCATTTTGTGCTATGCTGAATGGCAGCAAAAATCCTTCGGTGTCTAAAGGGAGGAAAACAAAAAGAAACAATAACAACAATGGAAGAAGGAAAAAAGAAAGAAAGAGAGAGAGAGAGAGAGAGAGAGAGAGAAAGAAAGAAAGAAAGAAAGAAAGAAAGAAAGAAAGAAAGAAAGAAAGAAAGAAAGGTGTGTGAGAGAGCAACACACAGAGAGAGCTATCTCTGCGATAGAAAAGTAAAATAAAATCTACATGCCTAGAACACCATATGTGTTACTTCTGACACACAGGGAAACGTGCTTTGAGCATCCCGTTATTAGACCAACCATGGCCATTGAGAGTCTGAGACTGAGACTCTACCTTTCTGGTAAGCACAAAAGCAGTAAAGACTATGTTGTACATTGGCCTCTGAATAACCCTGTTTTAAAAGATGATGTTATTTGACTTGCATAGATAAAACTCAGTGTGGTATATTTGACAAGCACCTGATAGGAAAATCATAAAGTCAGAAGCAATATTTCTAGCTGCTGTGGTCTGAATGACATGAACAACAGCCTCTTAAAGATGGAGGGAAGCAAAGTAACTGAGAAAGCCTGTAACTTTACCTTATTTATCCTGTTTCACCCCATGCTCATATTTAACAAGCAACAGGAACCTTATCCGTCAAGAAGCTTGAAAAGTGATTTAATTGACCCTACCTGAACGTCAGGGAATAAGTATCCTATAATGATTTCCCATGCCTTTCATCTCTTATGATATCGCAACAGAGTAATGCAGGAGTACACACAACCAGGACATTTTACTTATGGAAAGACATACTTCTTTGAATTCCTCTGAAATATTATTAGAAGTTTCTTTCTTAAACTTTATCTTATCACTGCTCACAGGCCATGCATTGTTGGTAGACAAGGTATTGATTCTCCTTTCAAAAATATAATAGCCAAACCAAGCTTCCCTTAAGACATACCAGATAAGCCAAACTACCTGTAGACAATAAAAATAAGCATATTATAGATGCATTTTTACAATGTTCAAATTATCTGTTTAAACACAAAGTAATTTCAGATTAGATACACAGAAATTCACTGATTTATGTCTTTTATGTTGAATGAGGACTTGTTTTTATATTATAAGAGACAACTGAGAAGTAAGTAAAAATAGAATTCAAATTACCTTAAGCACAAATTTCGTCTCAAAATATTTTAGAGGCACATCTTACCCTTACTTATTTTTTCTTTAAGATGTTTTCTAGGAAAGACTCAACCCAGAAGGGTATTAAAGTGGGTGCTGAGACTCATAGCCAAACTTTGGATAGAGTGCAGGGAATCTTATAAAAGAAGGGGAAGATAAAAAGACATAGAAGGGTCTGGATCTCCACAAGGAGAACAACAGAACCAAAAAATCTGGGCCCAGGGGTCTTTTCTGAGACTAATACGCCAACCAAGGACCATTCATGGAGATAACATAGCACCCCTGCACAGAAGTAGCCCATGGCAGCTCAGTTTCCAAGTGGGTTCCTAGTAAGGTGAACAGGGACAATCTCTGACATGAACTCAGTGGCTGGTTCTTTGATCACCTCCCCCTGAGTGGGGAGAAGCCTGACCAGGTCACAGAGGAAGACAATGCAGCCAGTCCTGATGAGACCTGCTAGACTAGGGTCAGATGGAAGGGGAGGTGGTCCTCCCCCATCAGTGGACTGGGGAAGGGGCATGGGAGAAGATGAGGAAGGAGCTCTGTTGGTACTGATATATACAAAATGGCATCTTTGTGTGTCTGAACCTCAAGTTCCTCCTATAGACTCCAGCCTTTCCAATAATCTTTTAAACATTATATAAAGAGGAAATGTGGTGATTAGAGGGAACTGCTTCAGATCTAAGGGTAAGGGACAAAGCCTAGAGAGATGCTCGGGAGATACAATATTTGCCGTGAAAATAAGTATGGAAATAAAAGTTTGGAGCCCCACCATCCTCACAAAAATGTGGTGTAATAGTACAGATATATGACTCCAGAGCTAGAAGAAGCACAGAGACAGATGGATCCCAGGAGGCCACTGACCAGTCTAGCTGACACAGTCAGGCCAAGATTTAGGGAGAGACTCCATTAGGGACAGCCTCCATCTCAAAAAATAAAATGGACACCTGAGAATGACGCCTGATGTCTTTGTCTGGCCTCCATATATATATATATATATATATATATATATATATATATATATGCATACACATGTGTGTACACAAATGCATTATATGTATATATTGTATATATGTGCATGTAATCATGTATGCATATTTACATATGTACATGTTTATATGCATATATTGTACAATATACTATACAATGTATTATGCATACATGTGAGTACACACACACATATATAATATATATATATATATAACACATATACAAAAATAGTGACGAGCTAAGGGGCTTTAGGTCTGATGATGCTTTGACATCTATGGTATTTTAAATCATTGAGAGTTGTCACTAGAAAGAAAGTAGAATCTAGCTAATATGAAGTTGTTAAACACATTTTATGTAAATTCAGAAAATTTTCTCAGATACTTAAAAATCAGTAGAAGATGTTATATTCCACAAAACAAAATCACCATCTGTCTG
Source organism: Psammomys obesus (assembly GCF_907164565.1). NCBI lineage: Eukaryota > Metazoa > Chordata > Mammalia > Rodentia > Muridae > Psammomys > Psammomys obesus. The sequence goes on along the minus strand of NW_026591086.1, from coordinate 60,642,715 downwards.
TAATACATATGTTATCACATATAAGCAAATATACATCACCATATTCACAAACCTGGAGAGGTTTCTGAGACTTGGAAAAATAAGCTTCATTGATGGAGAGGAAATTAATAGGACTTTTAAGAGTACAAACATTTCATAATAGAACAAGAAAGTTGTTGCAGATGGAAACACAGCTTGGGGTAGAAGCAACAACACGGGAGTCAGGTGTGTGCTGACCACCACAGAAGCCACAGTGACAGAAAAAGGCTACATGAAGGCTGGGATATGGCTAGCAAGTTAGAATGCCTGCTGTGCAAGCAAGAAACCTGATCTTGATCCTCAGAACCCAGGCAGAAAAGCAGGGTTCTCTCTCTCACACACACACATACACACATGGGGGGGGGGGCAGAGAGAAAGAGAGAACAGACAGAGAGAGAAAGAGAAGAGGTTTCATGAGAAGAGTACAGAAGAGTACAGACAAGGAAGTAAGGCAAACTGCTGGACTTGGCTTGCTCTAATAAGCCATCCTCACAGGAGAACCGTCATAAAGTGACACTCTGGTGTTCCCAATGATCTGGGTTGTATGAGCAAGAGAAGAACACCTGAATTATGTCAGGCATGTTTAGATAAGAAAAGTACAAGGAACATTTCAGAGGAAGAATCAACAGAATTGAACTCTGAGCTCTGATACAGGTAGACAGTTTCAATTAGATAGAAAAACAGGACGACTATCTGTCTATAAATCATCTGCCAGCCTGGACTTTGCTTCATTTCCCAAAACAAGAATCATAACCATTTTATTTATAAGCTACTCTCAACATGTAGCTCAAGGACATGCTTTCCTCGCCATATCTAATCACAATTTCATTGCATCAGACATGCAAAGATTTCCCCTCTGGGGGCTTAAAGGACATTTGAGGTCAGAAGGAAATTTAAAATCTCTCTGTCTCCCTCTCCCTCCCTCTCTCCCTCTCTCCCTTTCCATTTCTCCTTTCATCCCTCTCTCACCTAGAGATTACACTAACATTGTCTTAGATTCAAAACTTTCTTTTGCACATAGAAGATAATTAATGTAATTGAAAAGGATTTGAGTCCCAGATGTTTATGCATTTGTGATCGCAGAGGCATCCCTGGGGATCCATTCTCATTTGCAGTTGGAGACAACACAATGTTAAGGCAGCCTCCAAGCAAAGCAAACGGTGTCACTAAACTCAGATGTCAATCCAGGCATTTTAGTGACATCCCTGGAGTGTAACATGTCTCACATCAACTTTTTAGTTTTGCCAATTATGATGCTACAAAGTCCATCTTACAAAGGCTGGCATCCTAATGAATGACCAATCTTAATGACTTGTCCTCCCCTTTTTCAGTAGTGGCAGAACAAAATGTATTTATAATAAAGGGAATTTCCACTGCTTGCAGAAACCTAGAGAAGCCTAGGTTACAGAAGAGGGATATACGGAGCCAGAAATTTGGAATTCAGAGAAAGGGAAGACACAAACAACTATTTTGCCGTTGTCTCAAATCTTAATGCCGTCATCGTAGGAAATGAAGACTTCCATAAATAAATTTTAGGAGGACAAGGACATTCAGATCACAGCATTTAACAAAACCTGGAAATGCACATCTTCCCTCCTTTGGAAATTTTTATAAACAAAAGCAAAGAATGAAGGTCTTTGGAATGAGTTTGGGTGGTGAAGGTGGAGTTTAAATATAGATTAATGACACTACAACAGTGGTTTGAGAGACATTTCTTGTAGAAACTGCCACCCAAAACTGAGATTTCAAGCTCCTGCATCTTGCACTTCTCATTCCCCAGACCTGTGAGGAATTATTTCTGTTGTTTATAAGCTACAAACTTAAAACACTTTGTTATAGTTGTGTAGATGAAGATGGGGTGTCAGAAATGATCAAAGGACCCCTAAAACATAGCTTTAAAATTGGTGGATGCGACCAGCTCCTGCTTAGAATTGTATTATCAGCAGTGTGGGTTTTTTCAGTGGCAGAGATTTTCCTCTAACTCCATCCCAGCTACCAGCTGAGGTTAAGCATAGATCTTCATGACCTTGAAGAGGGCTCATGTATTATCTTTGAATAGGAAACTGAGACCCAGGATGGCAAGCATCAGGAGGAATGAAGTCTAGTTGTTCCCCAGGGCTCCCGGGAGATTACGCTTAGTTTAAGGGCTAAGAAGGCTATGATCAAAACACTGCCCAACTTTCATCTTGCCATCTTGCCGTTTCAGAATCCAAATGCCTTTCTAGAGACCCTTCCTAAGCTTTAATATCCTTACATACTGGGTGATTTACTACAAATGCAGTTGGATAATAAACTTAGAGAGAGAGAGAGTAATAAAGAATGCTGCCTTCAGATATTTGTTCTAGTAATAAAGGAAGGTGTGCAAGGCCTATGACACATTCACTGGGTCCATGTGGATAATTTTCACCAATATTAACAGAATGATTAAATGTGAATTAGAAAATAGAATTCTAGAAGGTAGTCTCTTCAGGCTCTATTACATTTTGATTCTAGGAAATTGTTTCTGGATGTTCTTTCTCATAGAAAACCATTGGCATAAAACATTTCATAATTGCTATTAGAAATATAGTGTCTCAAATTAAGAGAATTTATAAATACTCTGTGGATGTTTCCTTGGCTATTCTAGTTCACATTTATAATTGATAGTAATAGATATATTTTTATTTTATTTTTATTTTATTTTATTAATTACACTTTATTAACTTTGTATGCCCTCATAAGCCCCTCCCTCCTCCCCTCCCTGTCCCACCCTCCCTCCCCCTTCTTCATGCATGCCCCTCCCCAAGTCCACTGATAAGGGAGGTCCTCCTCTCCTTCCTTCTGATCTTAGTCTATCAGATCACATCAGGAATGACTGCATTGTCATCTTCTGTGGCCTGGTAAGGCTGCTCCCCCCTCAGGGGGAGGTAATCAAAGAGCAGGCCACCAATCAGATTATGTCAGAGGCAGTCACTCTTCCCATTACTATGGAACCCATTTGGACACTAAACTACCATGGGCTACATCTGTGCAGGGATTCTAGGTTATCTCCATGCCTGGTACTTCGTTGGAGTATGAGTCTCTGGGAAGACCCCTGTGTTCAAATTTTCTGGTTCTGTTGCTCTCCTTGTGGGGTTCCTATCCTCTCCAGATCTTACTATTTCTCACTTCTTACATAAGATTCCATGCACTATGCCCAACAGTTGGCCAGAAGTCTCAGCGTCTGCTTTGATAGTCTGCAGGGCAGAGCCTTTCAGAGGCCCTCTGTGGCAGGTTCCTAGGTTGTTTTCTGTTTTCTTCTTCTGATGTCCATCCTCTTTGCCTTTCGAGATGGGGATTGAACGTTTTAGTCAAGGTCCTGTCTCTTGATTAGTTTCTTTAGATGTACAGATTTTACTAGGTTTATCCTATGTTATATGTCTATATGAGTGAGTATATACCGTGTGTGTCTTTCTGCTTCTGGGACAGCTCACTCAGGATAATCCTTTCCAGTTCCCGCCATTTACCTGCAAATTTCATGATTTCCTTGTTTTTTCATTACAGGGTAATACTCCATTATGTAGATGTACCACAAGTAATAGATATTTTTGAAAGCGTAACGTTGTGCTTCTTTCTTGGCTCAGTAACCAGTAATACCAAATGAAAGCTTATTTGCATTAAGAGAACCTTAATTACATTTCCAATTTTTTTTTTCACATTGCCCATGATCTTCTGGGTAACCCCTAGGGCATAATTGCACCTTCCCAAGGAGCCCCATCTTTCCCTGGGGCATCCACTCTTTGTTAAGAGCACTGTATGTACTTCCAGAGGTCCTGAATTCAATTTCTAGCAACCACATGGTAGCTCACAACCATCTCTACTAGGATCTGATGCCTTCCTCTGGCACACAGGTGTACATGCAGATAGAACAATCATATACATAAAATAAATAAATAAAACTGAAAAAAATGCAGATCGTGCTCTGATGCTGACGGAACTGTCCTTACATTGAGACAACTCTCTCATAATGACCTTTGGGACACTTGAGGGGGACAGTACACTTTAAATAAAATACTCACTAAAATATTTGGAGAAAATGTAATATTTGACTAATCTTGATTTCTCAGGCTAAGTTGCTCCTATTTATTTAAGCATTATGTCATGCTTTATAGTACTTTGACATGTCAATTAACTTCTGTATAAGTTGTTCTTGCTATTTGGTTGTTGTGCTCATATGTGTTTACCAATTACTTGCTTTAATTTACCTTTCCATAAGAAAATATAATGGGATGTTTTTAAATGTGCCTTTCCCATATATAAGTCTTTCTGATAAATTACTTGTTATAAACTCTTAAGATCATTAGTCTGTTTTATTTTTATTTATTTTTAAATTATTATTTATTACAGTTTATTCACTTTGTATCCCAGCTTTAGCCACACATACCCTCCTCCCTCCTGTCTTCTCATAATCCCACCTACTCTCTCTCTTCTCTCCCTACCCCCCTCCCCTAGTCCACTGACCTCCTCCCCTTCTATCTACCACAGCCTATCATGTCTCAAGAAGACAGGCTGTATCATCTTCCTCTGTGGCCCAGTAAGGCTGCCCTCACAGGGGGAGGTGATCAAAGAGCCAGCCACTGAGTTCATGTCAGACATAGCACCTGCTCCCCTTACTTGGAACCCACTTGGAAACTGAGTAACCTATGGGCTTCGCTTGTGCAGGGGGTCTAGGTTCTCTCTATGCATGATTCTTGGTTGGAAGAATCTCTGCACACCACTGGATTCAGGTTTATTGGCTCTTTTGGTCTTCTGTGGAGCTCCTGTCCCCTCCAGGTCTGTCTATGTTTCCCTTCTTCCATAAGATTCCCTGCATTCAAGGCTTTTCCACACTTTTTCTTCCAACAGGTTTAGTGTGTCTGGCTTTATATTTAAGTCTTTGATCCATTGGACTTTAGTTTTGTGCAGGGTGATAAGTATGGATCTATTTGCATTTTTCTACATGTAGACATACAGTTAGACCAGCACCATTTGTTGAAGATGCTGTCTTTTTTCCATTGAATGGTTTTGACATCTTTGTCAAAAATCAGGTGTCCATAAGTGTGTGGATTTATTTCAGGGTCTTCTATTTGATTCCATTGATCCACCAGTCGGCTTGTATGCCAGCACCATGCAGTTTTTAGTATTGTTGCTCTTGCAGCCAGTCCTGATGAGACCTGTTAGACTAGGATCAGAAGGAAGGAGAGGAGGACTTCCCCTATGAGTGACTTGGGGAGGGACATGGATGGAGAAGGGGGAAGGTGAGTGGGATTGGGAGGGGAGGTGGGAGGGAGCTAAGGGGAGATACAAAGTGAATAAACTATAATTAATAAAAATAAAAAAAGAAAATGTGAATCTCCCACAAACAAACCCATAAAACCACCTTCAGTCTTATATTTCAACAAAATCTAAAAATCTAATCTGTGCCTTTTCTAAAACTTATCTTTTAAGCAGATAAAACTTATCTTTTAACCAAATAAAAAGGTAATTAGCTGAAAATGAAAAAAAAAAAAAGATCCCCTGCATTCTGCCCAAGTTTGGCTATGAGTCTCAGCACCTGTTTCAACCCCCTAATGGGTAGAGTCTTTCATAGGCCTTCTGTGGAAGGCTACTGTCCTGTTCCCTGTCTTCTACTTTTGATATCTACCCTCCCCCCCACCCCTGTGAATGAGAATTAAGCCCCTTCTCTAGGGTCCCCCTTGTTGTTTAGCTTCTTTAGGAATATATATAGATTTTACTATGTTTATCCTATATTATATGTCTAATATCCACTTACAAATGAATACATACCATGTGAGTCTTTCTTCTTCTGAGTTACTTCACTCATCTTTTCTGGTTCCATCTATTTGCCTGCAAATTTCATGATTTCCTTATTTTTAATAGCTGAGTAATATTCTATTGTGTAAATGTATTACAGTTTCTGTATCCATTCTTTGGTTGAGAGACATTTAAGTTGTTTCCATATTCTGGCTATTACAAATAAAGCTGCTATGACCATTGTTGAGCAAATGTCCATGTTGTATGGTTGAGCATCTTTCGGGTATATATCCAGGAGTAGTATAGCTGGATCTTGAGGTAACACTATTCCTAATTTTCTGAGAAAGCACCAGATTGATTTCCAAAGGGGTTGTACAAGGTTACATTCCTATCAGCAATGGAGGAGGTTCCCCTTTCTCCACATTGTCTCCAGAATGTGTTGTCACAGGAGTTTTTGATCTTAGTCATTCTGATGGGTGTGAAGTGAAATCTCAGGGTTGTTTTGATTTGCATCTCCCTGATGACTAAGGATATTGATCATTTCTTTAAGGTTTTCTCTGCCATTTGACATTCCTCTGTTGAGAATTCTCTGTTTGGCTCTGTACACCATTTTTAATTGGATTATTTTATTTTTGTTGTTTAACTTCTTTAGTTCTTTATATATTCTGGACATTATCCCTCTGTCAGATATAGGGTTAGTGAAGATCCTTTCCCAATAGGTAGGCAGTTGTTTTGTTCTGATGACAGTGTCCTTTGCTTTACACAAGTTTTTCAGTTTCATGAGGTACCATTTATTGATTGTTGCTCTTAGAGCCTGTGCTGTTGATGTTTTGTTCAGGAAGTTGTCTCCTGTGCCAACAACATTAGACCATTTTAAAATCATGTTATTTCTGAGTTTCAGTTTCTTTGTGTATTTTAAATGGTAATCTTTTATCAGAATTTTTTGTAAATATTTCACTCTCAATCTTTGACTTTTCTTTACATTCTCATGATAATGTCTTTTACAGAGAGAAATGCTTACAAATGTGTCTGAATGTGTTTCTGTTTTGGGGGAGGGGGAGAATATCAGGTGCCTTTCATTATGATTCTGTCTTATTCTCTTCAAACAGGATCTCCCACTTGATTCTAGACATGTTAAACAGGCTGGATTATCAGGGCATTCTCTCTGCATACCACCAAAACCACCACCACCACCACCACCACCACTACCACCACCACATAAACGTTGTGCCCACAGTTACAGGCAGAAGCCAGACCTGGCTTTTTTTAATATAATTTTTATTTATTTTTTATATTAATCACAGGTTATTTATTTTTGCATCCCAGCCATATCTCCCTCTTTCATTCTCTCCCAATCTCACCTTCCCTCCCTCATCTCCTCCCTGCCCCTTTTCAAGTCCACTGATAGGGAAAGTCCTCCTCCCCTTCTTTTTTAAAGGGTGCTATGCATTCCAAATCAGTTCTGCCTTCCTCAACAACAAGCACTTCTACTCAGTGAGCCACCTCCCCAGCTCTCAGAGAGGAGCCTGCCCATTATATCTGCCATGAATAATGCCTGTACTGTCATAGGTAAAAAGCATAGACAAATTTTAGCTCAACTGTATTCTCTACTTGTTACCTCCCAGACTGTGGGTTTGAATTTTATGTTTAAGTATGTGATCCATCCTCATTCCCTTTTTTGCTGTTTCAAGTCTTTTTAAATTTTCTTTTCTATTTAATTTTATATGTTTGTGCCAAAATTTACAACACCATATTTGAAAACTACATTTATTAATTGAATTGTCTTTATTTGTTTGTCAAAGATTACTAAACTATGTTTGTGTAGCTTTATTCCTTTCTTCACTCTATTCCACTGGTATATTTTTTTTCTTAAGAACCATTCACAATGCTTATTACTAATGCATCATAAAACAAACAAAAAACAAAACATTGACACAATGGACTACTACTCAGCAATTAAAAACAAGGAAATCATGAAATTTGCAGGCAAATGGTGGGAACTAGAAAAGATCATCCTGAGTGAGGTGTCCCAGAAGCAAAAGACACACACAGTATATACTCACTTATAAGTGGATACTAAACATATACTATAGGATAATTATGCTAAAATCTGTATGCCTAAAGAAGATAAACAAGAAAGAGGACCTGGGTTAAGATGATCAATCCTAAGTTAGAAAGACAAATGGGATAGACATTGGAAGTAGGAGAAAACAAGGAAGGACAGGAGCCTACCGCAGAGGCCCTCTGGAAGACTCTATCTAGCAGTGTATCAAAGCAGATGCTGAGACTCATAATCAAACCTTGGGCAGAGTGCAGGGAGTCATATCAAAGAAGGGAGAGTTAGTAAGACTTGGAGAAAATAGGAGCTCCAAAAGGCCCAAATATATCTGGGCACAGGGGTCTTTTCTGAGACTGATTCTCCAACCAAGGACCATGCATGGATATAACCTAGAACCCCTTCTCAGATGTAGCCCATGGCAGTTCTGCATCCAAGTGGGTACCCTAGCAAGGGGAACAGGGACTGTCTCTGACATGAGCCCAGTGGCAGGCTCTTTGACCCTTCCCCCAAGGGAGGAGCAGTCTTGCTAGGTCACAGAGGAGGACAATGCAGCCAGTCCTGATGAGATTTGATAAACCAGGGTCAGATGGAAAGGGAGGAGGACCTCCCCTACAATAGACTTAGAGAGGGGCAGGAAGGAGATGAGAGAGGGAGGGTGGGATTGGGAGGGAATGAGGGAGAGGGCTACAGCTGGGATACAAAGTAAATAACTTGTAATTAATATAAAAAATAAAAATTATATATAAAAAAGGAAATGTGATCTCAAAACTGTCCCAGTACTCACGAAGCTGAGACATTATTACTGCAAGTTTAAGGTAAATTTGGCCTATATAGTGAATTCCAGGGCAGTAAGCACTACATAGTAAAGACTATATTTGAAGACAAAAAGGAAACTTCTAAGAATTAACTAATGTAACCCGAATAACAGTAACCCACAGTACCTCTATTTTTGGTCTGCCAATCTGTATCAAGTTCTGCTGCAAGCTCTTGATATAAGAGACAGAGCCAAGTATGTCATTGTTCTCTCCTCTCTATGAAGGATTGATATTTTCTAAAATTGTGAGGAAGAAGAAATTCTCCCCTTAAGTTGCTTCTGTGTAGTATTTTGTTACATAAAAGAAAGTAAACAATAATGTTGGTATGCTTGTGAAAAAAAAGAACTATTCACAGTGTTTATTACTACTGCATCATAAAACAAACAAAAAAACAAAAACATTGACATTGTCTCTTTAATATTATGTTACCTATTATGGAATATTTTTCCTCTCCACATAAATGTGAAGATCACTTTTTTTTTCTTAATCTCTACTATTGACTTACTAGAATTTTAAGAGTGTATAAAGTTGATATATTAAGTTGAGACTAATGGATATACTGATAATATTGATTCTTCTTATCCATGAAAATGGAGCATATTTTCATTTATTTTGTTCTTAATTTTTTCATTAGAAATTTCACAGTTTATCTTACATAGAATTGCCTCTGGGCTACATGTGAGCAGGGGGTCGAGGTCCTCTCCATGAGTGGTCCTTGATTAATGCATGAGTCACTACAGACCCTGCTGGGCCCAGATTTTTTGACTTTGTTGTTCCCCTGGTGGAGCTCCTGTTCCCTCATTGTCTTTCTAGCTCCCCCATCTTCCACGCCCTGTGCTCTGCCCAAAGTTTGGCTGTGAGTCTCTTCATCTTCTTTGATCCCCTGCTGGGTGGAGTCTTTCAAAGGACATCTATGGTAGGCTTTCCTTCTATTCTCTCTCTTCTACTGCTTCCTTTGTCTATCCTGTTTTCCCTTCTGAATGAGAATTAAGCATCTTCTCTTGGGTTCTTCTTGTTATTTGGTTTCTTTAAATCTATAAATTTTAGTATGTTTGTCCTATATCATATGACTAATATCCACTTATAAGTGAGTATATACCATTCACGTCTTTCTGCTTCTGGGGTTACCTCACTCAGGATGTTCTTTTCTAGTTCCAGGAATTTGCCTGCAAATTTCATGATTTCCTTGTTTTAAATGGCTGAGTAGGATTCCATTGTGTAAATGTATCACAATTTCTGTATCCATTCTTCAGTTGAGGAACATTTAGGTTGTTTCCAGACTCTGGCTATTACAAATAAAGCCACTATGATCATTTTTGAGCAAACGTCCTTGTAGGCTGTGCATGTTTTGGATATATATACTCAGGAGTGGTATGGCTGGATCTTGAGGTAGCACTATTCCCAATTTTCTGAGAAAGCACCAGAGTGATTTCCAAAGTGGTTGTACAAGTTTGCATTCCCACCAGCAATGGAGATGGGCTCCCTTTCTCCACATTGTCTCCAGAATGTGTTGTCACTTGAGATTTTTATCTTAGCTTTTCTGATGGATATAAGATGGAAGCTCAGTCATTTTGATTTGCATTTCTCTGATGACTAAGGACTGTGAGCATTTCTTTGAAAGTTTCTCTGCCATTCAACATTCCTCTATTGAGAATTTTCTGTTTAGCTCTGTACCCCATTTTTTTATTGGATTACTTGATTTGTTGCTGTTTAACTTCTTGAGTTGTTTATATATTTCGAATATTAGCCCTCTGTCAGATATAGGGTTGGTGAAGATCCTTTCCCAGTCTGTAAGCTCTTGTTTTGTTCTGACAACACTGTCCTTTGCTTTACAGAAGCTTTTCAGTTCATGACGTCCCATTTATTAATTGTTGATATTAGAGCCTGTGCTGTTGGTGTTCTGTTCAGAAAGCTGTCTCCTGTGCCAATGAGTTCACAGTTTTTTCCCACTTTTTCTTTTAATAGATTACAATAGTCACAAATAACATAAAGTAGCTTGGTGTAACTCTAACCAAGCAAGTGAAAGACTTGCATTAAAATAACAACAACAAAAGCCTTTAAGGCTCTGAAGAAATAAATTAAAGAATATATAAGAAGATAAAAAGATCTCCCAAGCTCATGGTTCAGTAATATTAACATAGTAAAAATGGCCATTCTGCCAAAAGCAATCTACAAATTCAATGCAATTTCCATCAAAATTCCAACACTATCTTTTACTGACCTTGAAAGAACAATTCTCAACTTCTTACGGAAAAACAAAAACCAAACCAAATCAAAACAAAACAAATCAAAAATCCAGAAGAGATAAAACAATCCTGTATAAAAAAAAAACAAAAACAAACAAACAAAACTTCTGGAGGTATCTCCATCCCCAATTTCAAGCTGTACTAGAGCAACAACAACAGCAATAAAAACGGCAAGTTACCGGCATAGAAACAAACTGGCAAATCAATGGAATCAAATCGAAAACCTAGAAATAAACCCACACACCTATGGACATCTAATTTTTTTACAAAGAAGCCAATACCATACAATGAAAAAAAGAAAGCATCTTCAACAAATGGTGCTGATCTAGCTGGATGTCTCCAGGTAGAAAAATGCAAATAGATCTATATTTATTACTCTGCACAAAAGTAAAGTCCAAGTGGATCAAAGACCTCAACAGAAAACCAGACACAAGAGATTCTCAAATGTGGCAAGTTAAAGCACAATACAACAGAGGGAGGGACTGCTCCATCATGAATATTAATCACAGTGTATATTAATTGAAAATCACGTAGGTGAGTAGAAGAAATTTTGTAAAAAGTGGATAAAACATCTCTAATAGCTTAGGAGGAGAATTACAATTGTATATTTTACTGTTACTTTATCTCAACAATAAATATGGAGAGAATAAATGGAAGATAATTGAAGAATAGTAAGTTGTATTTAAATCCTGATTAAGCACTGTCATATCCAGGAAAGTTATCCTTTTATGGATGGTGTGCCTGTGTGGATGATTTTCTGATGAGTCCTTAGTAGGCCTTCTATCAGTTTTCCTGTGCTGGTACAAAAAATTTACTATACTCTTGCTGTCTTAAAACAGCAGCAACAACAAAATAGATACCTTATAATTCAGAACATCTGAAGTCTGAAATCAGTCCAGCAAAGCTGTTTCTCCCTGAAGGTTCTCAGGAAGCATCTCTCCTGTTCCTCCTCCAGGTCCTTGATTGTTGCTGGTAATCCATGGCTTGTAGATCAATTACCCAGATCCCATCTCAGCTTCTCTTCTGTGTATCTGTAACCCCATTCACCTTCTTTTCTTTCTGTAAAGATACCAGTCTTGAAATTTAGGAGATTATAACTCAGGTAATTAAATCTGCACAGCACACTTTGGAAGAAGGTCATATTCTGAGTTTCATGTAAACATGGATTTGAGAAGAATGCTGTTGAATCCAATGTTACCAGAAATTTGGGCAGTCTTACCACAGTCATGAGATGATACTCAGGAAATCAGGTCCACCTCTCCCCCATTGGGGTTCTTAGTTTTATTGATAAAATAATTTAAAAACAGAGACTCAAATGAAAGCTTGAGGGAAAAAAAATGTATTACAGTTTAAAAACAACACTCTAGAGTGGGCAAGTTGTAGATTTGAACAGCTGCCTAGAAGAGATGGAAGAGAGAAGAAAAAGAGAGTTAAGCTGGCATGACTATCAGCCACCCGGTGAAGGCAGACATATATGGGAAAGGGGTGCTTTATAAAACATGCTTTAAAAGATATAGGAAAAAGGAAAAGGTTATACTTTTCTGAGTAAGTCAGAAAAGTAGGCAGATTTACACAAGGATGTGCTCTTATGAGACTGCCTTAGGAGTGGAAATTATGGGAAGGAAAAGTACATTACTTCACTAAAGGACTGATTATTCTGCCTGTCTCTTTAGTATGGCTTATCATTTCCTTTCTAGGGATAGACCTTGGCCAGGTGATTGACTTGACTCAAATGAAATGTTAGGTCTTCACCAAAACCAGAGCTTCTGTCATCTTGACTAGAAATTTTCCATTAATGGGACTTTATTACTACTTTAACACTAGTACTTTAGATATGTCACAGATTTATCCACAGCTTCGGATGGTGTCAGCAGACTTTCTGCATGTGTGTACCATTCCCTGTATTTGGTGGGTATTATGTAGGTTTTTACTTCTGTCATTATTTTACAAAAGTCTGATGTTTACTCATATAGTCTGAGAAATTTTAGATAGCAAAAAATCTAAGAAAATTTTAGATAGCAAAAAAATATTTGCAGGTCATTGTGTGAACACCTACACAGTCTCTGACTCGTGTAAACCTTCATTAAACGTATAAGGAAGAAGGAAAAAGAGGAAGAGGTGGAAAGAAATAGGAGTTCCCATTTGTACACAGCAGCAGAGCGTCCCTGAACAAACCTGCAGGAATACATGAACCTAAACTCCTTAGACTTCTACAAGTCACTTTTCAAATGCATTACTGAACATGTCATATAAAATATACTGTACCAGCTCCTATTTATAAAATCATAGTTCAGATCATTGAATCTATAGTTATAGTTTCCAAATTATTGGTTTTCAACATTTGGAAATTAAATCTCCATAAGTTTGTTCAAGAAATAAATGAACAAAAAGATTTGTTTTTATGTTGATTTGCCTGTGTGATTTCAATTCTACAAGATATAATTCTTCATGGTGAAATATTTATTTGACAAATAGGAATCTTGTGAGGAGAAAAGTAGAAAGTTGTACCTTGGGCCAATTCTTAGACTTCACCTATAGGCATAACTCACCTGTATGATCTAAATGGCCGATATCTTCAGAATTTGGATCATGGTATCATGGGTTTCTTCTATGGGTCGAGTATAGAATTTTCAGATTTTCTTTTGTGTGTTTTTATAGTAGGTGTTTCCACTCCCACCTGAAGCTAGAACTGAGAGAAAGAATACATGCACTAACTAGAGTAATAACATAATATCACGTAGACCTCTATTTAGAAAGCAGGCAGGCCAGTATTCTCATGCTCTGCAAGCAGCTGCAAGCAGCTGCAAGCACCTGCCTTCAGAAAAGGCTTCTGCTCATGCCTCATGAAAAGCCTCATGAAGGAATGCTAATCTTTCCAATCTTTCTGGTAGCTTGGAACACCAAGGTAGAGATATCTTAGAACAAAGCCTAGGTAATTCTACCTTTTTTCATAAGGTAATCTGAATTGCAAGCAATGGTAAAGCTGATGTTTACATTTCTACTGTTTTCAGGGAAACGGCTGGGTGCTCAAAGCCTTTACTAGCTTGAGGCTACTTTAGCAGAAACACTAATCCTTCCTTGTAAAGTACTGTTTGCCTCTTTAATGCCACAAGACATGTTTAAGATTACAGAATTAGTTGCCATTTTAAAGTAATTATAAATATATATTTAATTTAATTATATATAATTATTAAATTATGTATATAATTTAATATAATTTAATATATACAATTTTCAATTTAACCCCTGTCTGGCAGGGCTGCCTTACCAGGCCTTAGTGGAAGAAAATGAGAGGATGCCTTTAGTCCTGATGCGACTTGATGTGTTAAATTGGGTTAGTGTATGTTGGGCTCCCCCTTTTGTAAGGAGTAGGGGACAGGGGATAGAGGGAAGAGGGAGGAAAGGGGGACTAGGAGAAGAGGAGGGAGGGGGCTATGATCAAAATTAAAGTGAATTCATTTAAAAAAGGAAAAAGAAGTAAATAAATATGCTAGAGTTCCCGCAATTAAAGAAAAAAAAAAGAAATAAAAGGTTATTTGAGATTATTTGAAAATAATTAAATCATGTGCTTTGGAAATTTTGGGCTTTCCATTTCCTTCTTTGGATCCCACATACTGGCTTCAACTTTAGAAAGACTGCTTTCTTTCTTTGTTTGTTTGTTTCTTTCTTTCTTTTATTTATTGTTTACTTATTACAATTTATTCACTTTTTATCCCAGCTGTAGCCCCTTTCCTTATCCCCTCCCAATAAGGCTGTTCTTAAGCCTGGGTAATTTTGTCTCTTCTATGTGTCTTCAGGCAGTGTTTAAAGACACTTTTGGCTTTAGTAACTTGGAGGAAGAAGAAGAGAATGCTGCTTTATAGAGAAATGCTAATAATACTACTGAATGAAAAAATGCACAGAATAGCTCCTAAAACAGGATAATCAACTTCAAATTGTCAGTGATGCCAGAGCAGACTGATATCTTTTTATTATTCCATTTCCTTCTGCAAAACAACTGTTCTCTTTCTTTTTTTTCCTTCCTTCTTTCTTTCCTTGTTTCTCTCTCTCTCTCTTTCTTTACCTGGTTGGTGGTATACATACACCTTTATTCCTAGCATTGGAAAAGCAGAGGCAGGCAGATCTTTCTGAGTTCTAGGCCAGCCTAGTTTATATAGTTAGTTCTAGAAAAGCCACAAACTACATAGAGCGCTCCTGTCTCAAACAAGCAAACAAATAATAAAATATAATATAAAATAAAATAATAAAATAAAATCATATTTGGAGCTAGGGGAAACACACTGCAGAGTGACTGTGGAAGTGGGGGTGACCATTTTCTACTTTTTTGATTCCTGGGTGAAATTCAGGTCTTCAGGCTGAGGAAAAAAACTATTTCAAACCAAGAAAGTAAGGAAATGCCAAAGACTTTCAAATTACCCCACATTCTCTAGGCTCACATTGGAAATACTCAGGGGCTTAACTGCCAAGCTTTGCTTGACAGTTACAGACACTTTCTCAACCATTATTGTCTTTGATCTTCACAATTGAGTAAAGTTGAAAGGACCAGTGCTGAAACTTTCATATGCAAATCAGGTAATGAAAGCTAAGAGACGGATAGTTTAGAGACCTGACTAAGTTGAACTGGGCAAAGGTGTGGGCAGGCATGATCAGGTTGTAGCAGAAAAGAGGTGCATTGCCTTTGCAACATTACATAATAGTTATCCTGCCATATTGACAAAAAGTAGTTTGTTTTTTGTCTCCCTTTTGTGCCAGTGTCAGTGCTGAGACACTATAAGTTTCACACTGTGTCTTCCTCCCTTGATTGATCACATGTCTGGGATATTGAGGTCTTTTGTTCAAAGTAAAATGAGAGAAGAAAAGTTTGCAGAGGTGTAGATCAAGCTTCCTTTCCAAAGTGTTTTTGCAGTTCCAGGCCTAATGTTACCATTTAAATACTGCACATTTTTTTAATTTTTTTTATTAATTATACTTTATTTTCCTTGTATCCCCCTGTAGTTATCTCCCTCCTCCCCTCCCAATTCCTCCCTTCCTCCCCCATTCTCCACACATGCACCTCCCCAAGTCCACTGGTAGAGGAGGCCTTCTTTTCCTTCCTTCTGATCCTAGTCTGTTAATACTGTACTATTTTACAGAAAGAATAGGTCTTTGGGTTCATTGCCAGGCCACAGAAGAAGAGGATGCAGGCAGCCCTAATGAGACTTGATAGGCTGGAGTCAGATGGTAGGGGAGGAGGACTCCCCCTCTCTGAGAAAGACGGGAGGGAAATAAGGAAAAAGAGGGAGGGAGGGTGGGACCAGGAGGGGACGGGGGAGGGGCTACAACTGGGATGTAAAGTGAATAAATTATAAAAACTAAAGTTAAATTAAAAAATAAAATCTTATTAAATCCCATTAGCAGATTTCATACTCACAGTGCTCTTGAGATCACCATTTTGTGGTCATCATTTTGACATCCATCAATGACATAGAAAGGTTTTCCTGCTATCTTGACCACTGGTGGCATAATGGGCTGGAGACTTTTACATGCCTCTTTTGTGACAGGTGAATTCACAGTTACTGTCTACTTCACTCTGCATTCTAATCTGGAACCTACCAGGTCAATTAGGACAGATACTCTGTCAGTACAGAAAACATAGCTTTCATGTCAAAGGGACTGAGAGTATTTATTCTGAAGCCATGATTCAGCATGGTATTGAAACCCAGATTTGCATTACTTCAAATACCATATTCCAATCTGATAACAAGTTCATTAAGGTTTTATGTAAACAGGACAAAGACAATTTTAAATGAAGATACTTTTCCAGCACCTGAGTGGCAATATCAGATAGGTACATTACAGTGTTGTTGGGAAAGCTGTGCTGTAGGCCTCAGAAGCTGTCTGGTGACAGTCTTGGCTTAAGGATGTTAGGCAATAAAAGACTATTCAGAGGACCAAGCTAGCCTAAGATAATTTTGGCTCCTAACCCATAATAAATATTTCAGCTCTCCACAATTAGTCAGCCTTTCCCACCAACCTCATCCCACCAGGAGCCACAGTTCACAATTCTTACTTGCTGCATCTCACATGCTTCTATATACTCTCAATTTGACTTTTCTAATGATGAAAAGGAGAAATGGAAGTTGGTAGTCTGAAAGATGCCATGACCTTTCTATGATGGGATTGATGGCTTGAGGCTGGAACGTAGTATGTGTTTGGTACAGAACTAAAAGATATTACCTATGGCTATGTCAGAACATGTTAGAGAACAACTTGGTGACTAGCTTGACAACATTGCTCAGGGCAAGACCTGGCAGAAGGCATTGCTGACATGAGACTGATTTATTAAAAACAAAATGTGACAATTGCTAAGACCATTCATTTCAGTGAGGACTGTCATACTTCAGGTTTTATATTTAATAATGACCTGAGAAAGGAAGTGGTAATTCAATTACTGGATATCTCTGATCTTTCACACACATGCACACACACACACACTCACACACATGCACACAGACACACACACACACACACATAATACAAAATACAGAATGGTCATAACTTTGAAACTATAATTATTTAGCTGTGCTTACCTACATTTTAACTAGAGGAACACAAATAACAATTCTTCTTTGGCCAACTGGTTCTGTTTTGTTGTGCTTTTTGTCATTGTTGTTTAATTTTTTTTTATCAGTTTTTGCTATTTTATTATTAATGTTACACAGAATACCAGAATAGCCTAAATTTACACTTACATTTTTTGTTTTCCAAGATTATGTTTCTAGTAGTATTTTGATGGATAATTGAAAGCAGAAATGAAAAAGGGACAATTACAGTGATGCTTTACTTGAACAAAATTCGTCTAACAAAATTTGTTTTGCTACTATAAAGTTGTGAGCTTTTTGTGTTGTAGGCATATTAAACTCAGCCTAAAAGTGTCTGTTTTCCATAAGAGTTAGAAGAGCTCAATGGAAAAAAGTCATCCACATGCAGCAAATGCCACTGATTTTGAATTTGGGGAATGATATTTCACAGTGTTGTGTTACCTGTTAAGATTTAATGTGGGGTTCTATGACTTAATTTTTTTGTTCCTAGGCATACAGCCTTGTAAAGATTTATCAAGGCACTTCAAACATTCTTATCATTTGAGTTTTAACTTCTCCAAGTTTAAGTCCTCTTGCTAGAGAAAAGCCCACAGTGTCTTATTTGTACCACAGTGCCTGGCAGTCTTTCCTACATAGATCATCCACCAATGGCTTTTTGTTCGTTTGTTTGTTGCTGTTGTTGTTCAAAATGTCACTTGAAGTCAGCAGAATCCAAAAGAACTGTTTTGGGCTCCTTTATCCTCAGTTTTTACTCCTTCGCAAATCTCACATTGGATTTTCTTTGGGTTCATTTCTCATGAATTCTGATTTCAAGTGGTGGGAATATGAACTGAATACTGGCAAAGGAATGCCTACCTGTTTTCTGTGATCAAGACACACAAGGGATTTCTCACTTCTGAAGGCCTAACCAGAGACCCTCCATAAACATTTGTCTATGTTCAGTCTTCATGTAGGCAGTGGAATTTTAACATTTGCTCATGTTCAAGGGTGTTCAATGTTTTGATTTTTCTCCTGGCTGAGCAAGTCTTTCAAAGTTATCATCGACTTCTGAAAATCTACAAGTCTGTGGCAGTATTGGTATTCCTGTAAAACAAGAAACTGTTGACATTAAATGCTTGCATTTGGTAGATTTTAACCTTTCCTAAAACTTTAAAGAATGTGGTAGTGTGGAGAAGAGGAGTTATGTACTTAAAATGCAGTGTGAGATTAAACATAATCTTGTCACTTGCTATTGTTACGGTTAAGATTTTGAAGACTTCTACCAAAGCTTCTTCAAGCATTTTTTATGCTAACATAGATTAAAATAACAGTGCATAAGTGACACAGATTTTGTGTGTGTGTGTTTTGTTTTTAAGTAGTCTGCCTAGATGGCATGCTACTTTTCTTAAATAAATTTATAAAAATTGGATTTATAATTTTTATTATCACATTTATCTTTGTAGATAAAGAAATATCAGGAGAAATGGCTACGTTGAGAACATGGGGGGATTTGGGATACCAAGAGATTACATATTTGACTCTACAGCTATCCATGTAACTTTTGCCTCAAGGGACATATTTGTTTAAAGGTCTCTGACAATGAAACAGAGTTAAAGTACTGTGAAAAGTCTGGACATTAGTTTTGAAAACCAAGAGTTTATAATGGTTTGGAGATTAAAAAACTTTATGTAGCAAATACAGCATCATTTGGGGTATAGATAGTTTTATTATAATGTAGCCACAAATGCTTACATTGGGAAACAAGAACATGTATTCATGAGGATTGAAACATTATAAGAAAGTTCACAGAATTATCACATTAAGACAAAAATAATGAAATCATGATTTTGATGAAGGGAAAGATAATAATGAGAAAGCACTTGTGCTGTGAAGTAGATATAAATTGTGAAGAATTTATAAAATAATAAATATTATGAAGAAGTAAGCCACCTACAATAGATAATAAGTTATTTCTGGCATTTAGATGAATAACTGGATGGATTAAGTGTTTTTTTAAGGCAATTTCGACATATTACATACTATACATACCAAAAGACTTAAGTGTCTTGGAGTCACTGATGGTGTCTGGTCAAGGAACTGGCATGCAGAGTGTGCTAAGCATCTGGAACACTAAAAAAGCCATTCTAAAAGTCTACTTCATGCTTACATTTCATCCATTTTATTTACCTAGCCTAAATAAAATGTCAGTCTGTGACTTTAGAAATTGTAGTGTGATTAGGCAACACCTGACCAGAGAGATAGATAAGGTGAATTCATTAAATAAATGGAAGTCTTAGTCAAATAACTTTTGATAAAGAGTGAAAACCAAACAAGAAGCAGTGAACATACTTCCCCAAATATGTATGCTTAATTTTCCAGACTCCAGGGGATAAGATACTTCTGAAGAATTTAATACGAATGGTCTTGACCTCCTTAATCAGGCACTGGTTCGTATTTCATCCATTTATTTCTGTCAAAAGGAGTTCCCTGTAAGGACACATCATACTCATCATGGTCTCAAAAAGTAGATCTTTTAAGGCCTTAGTACTGGATTTAAAGAAAAAAAAAATGGAGACACTCTTAAAATTTAGGCTGAGGGGTTTATATTGGATAAGAGACATGAGATTTCTGTCAGCTTAGAAAACCCTTTTCCTTTACTAGTTTATTAGGCTATTTAGCTGCTGCTAAGTTTAGCTTAGAGAAAAGAGAGACCCCAAAGCCTCTGAAATTTCTAGGCTGATCCCTTTATTTATCCAAATTTCATTTCTGCCCCTGTAAAGAAAGACAGATGATAAATCCAGTTCTCTTTCCTCTATAGTAACAGCTTCCACCCAAGGGCGATTCTACAGCTAAGTGGGCTAGGAACCCAAAGGCTGAGTGTGCAGAAGAAATTGTTATGTTTTCCCTCTTAATTTTATAGCTAAACATATCCCACCCCAAATTAAAAGGTAAAACAACCAGAAAGGCATATATAGAGTTGAATCGGTTTTGTCTTGACTTCTATGAACTGTTTGTCTCTCCAACCTAAAGATCTATCCCTATAGGATGTGGTTCTGGAGAGCTGACTCAGCTATTAAAAGCACTTACTGCTCTTACAGTGGTTCAGTTCCCACCAACCAGTTCCAGGGGATCTTGTGCTCTCTTAGGGTCTCCACTGGTACAAAGCGCACACACAGAATACACACACAAACATGTCAACAAAACACTCAAACAGATTTTTAAATGTAAAAATTGTTTGTTTGTTTGTTTGTTTTTTAAATTACAGGGATGTGATACAAGGTTTTCTGGCATTCAGAGAATATGTACAAATACTGAGTAGCATGTTATGTCCAGAGACAAAAGAAGCCTAATCTAACCAAATTCAGTGAATTTGTGTCGCTTCTGCTGACTAATTGCAACCCATTGATATCATTATCATCCTTCACCATTTTCTACTGTTCTTAAAGTCATATTTAAAGCCTTGAGTCCAGCACGTGGCCCACAGTCCACTGTGAGTGTGTGTGTTTCTCTTTCTTAAAAGTGAGATTCTCAGTGAAACATCATCACTTCTGTGTGGCCACGTCAAATCATGCTCTAGCGGATGAGAGATGGTGGTTGACAGGGAAGACATGTGGACAGGTGATTAGAGACTGTCCTACATTTTATCTTTCTCGAAATTGTTGGATTCAATAGAAAGTTTGGATGACAAGTACCCAGTTCAGTTCTAAAAACTTTGTCTCTGTTTTGCTCTGCTCTGAAAGGTTTAGTCAGAAATCAGATCATTAATAGAAAAGGACCTTTCGTTGTGATTTCATTATCTCTATTTTCATAATCCAAGAAGCAACCAAGAATGTTGAACCTTTAAGTCAGAGCCCCACAAAGCAAGTGGTAACACCTGTGATTCAGAGTTATGATGCGTGATGGCAGAATTACATATCTCTGACCCCCAGCCCAGAACTGCTCAGCAAATATCCATGAACTTGGACAGAGATACACACTGAATTTTGGGAATTCTTCTGTACGGCATTGCACGATTTTACCAAAACCTGGACTTCAATTTTTGTCCCACAGAGAAGTCAGTGAGTCCATGGGTTGTTTACAAGCAGCCATGGTGAAGTTCTATATAAGGGTTCTAGAAGAGATCCAAGTATAAGACTGTGGTGACTAGTAAGGAGAAAGACAGCTGCTTTTTATGTGCTGTTCTTAAAGGTGGAGCCAGGTTAGCTAATCTTTCAGTCTCTTAGGTGACCTTAACATGACATTGATAAACTTAATGGGTCTTTAAATTTCATAATTTACATTTTGGGGGCTGAGTGCAATATTCTGTACCTCTTAATCTTTCACACTCAGATTTTTTTTTAACTATCTGAATGTGGCTTTAGTATTTTGTTTTCAAAAATTAGTCTTTTTTTTTTCTTTATTTCTTCTTAGTATATATCACCTCATTAAAGGGTAAACTTTATCTAAATCTAAGTGCAAATAACTAATGGCACCCTTGCAGCCATCTCAGGCCTGGATTCTGTTGCTATTTATAAAAGGTGAGGGAGAGCTGTGGAATGGCTCACATCTGAGCAGCTTCCTACTTCCAAATAAATTAGTTGTCTGATAGGACCATCTCTCTTGTGGCATCTTCTTTTTGTACTTTGGGGAAAAGCCATCGATAACTAAATGCAGATCTGAAGTGTAGAATTTATTATGTTTTAATTCTCGTTCTCAAGTACATTTTATTTTCTGTTATGAAACAAGCAATTACACAAGAAGTTTGAATAAGTGATTTTCATTAAAAAAATGAAAAAAAATACTAATTTTTTAACAAAAATAATCATAGCATAGACTAGTGTCAATTGTATGAAATAAATGTAGACTCCACCAGTATGTGCTCTTTTCTGACATGATTTAAAGGGTGTTTCTGTAGCATGGACTAGCTATACACCAAGAAAATAAATGATTTTTCCTTTATATCCATGTCATAAACCAATAAATCTATTATACTTTAAAAAAAAGAAAAAAAGAAAAGTTTATAGTAACATGCAAAGAAAGGCTTAATTTAGTCTGATTGTGTCATAGATTAATTTGACTTGGTTTTGCTTGCAAGTTCAGGAGGAGAGACTGACTTTGAGTGAATTTTTCTCTTCTATGAAGAGCTTCCCAAAGTAGTATGGGAAGGGAATGGAGAGCTGACTCTTTTAAGGAAGGAGCTGTTACCGAGAGGCTTCTCAGCAGATGTTCTCACTAATTTTAATGTCAGGACACCTGAGCACACCCTGATACCTGCTGGAGTAGGCTCTGAGTGGGAACTTACTGGTTACGCCAGGCCTGCTCACTTCCAGGATTAAGGCACAGAGAACACACTAATGAATTTGGGATTCTTTCAGTGAGGAAGAAGGGCTCATTCTGAAATTGAGGCAACATCAAAGCAAACTAAACTATCTTTATCTTGCAAGATTTTGAATATATTTATAATTTAATAAAGTTACTTACACAGGTGATCATTTTTATGCTATTATTGATATCAAAGCTGGTTTGACACTTTTTGCATATGAACTTATACTGAATATTTTAAGCCTTGCATCAATTTCTTTTATTGTTGGACAATTTCATGCATTATGTTTAGTTATTTCAGACCTCCCCATTATCTCTCTGACCTCCTTCCTCTTCTGCCAGAACCCTTTCTCTCCTACTTCCCTGTGTTCTTCCACATGGCCCACAGAGTTTAATTAGAGATTCTTGACAAATTCCACTTCATTTTTACTTCTATATTCAACAGTGCATGAGAACATTGAGAGCATAAATATCATACAAATCTAGTTTTAAATGTTTCCAGTTAACTAAAAACAAATGCTTGAGATTTTCTCTGTAATAGTTAATATCGTTAATTACAGATTTCATTGGAAATGTGGCTCTACATATTCACTAATAGAAATTAAAATGAATTTATTATCAATTTAATTATCAAATGGATAATTGAAATAGAAATAAAATATGTAGAGAAAGATTTCTGGTCTGCTCCATAATTGGATTATCTCAATGAGTCAATATGAACACTCTGAGTGCTGCAGATCAAATTGTAAAGATGTCTCCAGAATTCTTTCTTTATTCTAAGATATTATCAGCAAATTGGGCCAGCGTTGGAGTAGTTTTGCTTTATTTCCACATAAATATATTTATAAGCATTGTTTTATTTCTAAAATGAGAGAATCCTATTGTGCCTTGTGTAGCTAGCAACCAATCTAGAAAAGCAACAGGGCTAGCATTTTAATTTCTGGAAAGAACTAGGCTGAAAATATGTTAAGTTTATGGGTTCAGTTACTACTACTCAACCATGGACAAACAAAACAAAACAAAACAAGAAAAAACATCCCAAGGACATGTATAGATTGTTGGACTTGTTCATTTGCCAATAAAATTTTATTTACATGTAGAAATGATAAACTTCATTTGTCCTGAGAGCTGTGGTTTGCTCCTTTCTTATCTAGAATTTATACTTTTGCTTCCTTAGCCTGGGTTTTCCAACACTATTCTTGCAAAAGGTTAATGAGTATATCTTTCTTCATGTGTAACAAAAGAGACATCCCACTGTGGAGTTCATCAAGACACTAATCAGAGAACTTATATAGAGTTTACAATATCTCTGCCTCCAGACTCCAAACTTCCTCCACTCTGATTCTTTTCAATAAACCTTAAGTTTTAAAGAAAATAGAGCAGGAAGTACAGTTATCATGTAACTCTCTGCTCACCCCATCTACTCTGCCGGTTTGTCCTACCATCAATATCTCACATTAGTGCAACGCAAACGCTACTGTTATAAATCAATATTGCCATATTCATATTTACTGAAACCCACAGTTTTCAGTAGAGTTCACTCCTGCTATTAAGCATGCTATGAGTTTGAATCAGAGCATAATGATATATGGCCACTATTGAAGTTTTGAGTCTCAGAACTAAATCTCCACTGTGTTCCACCTATTCATTCCCACTCACAATCTCCCACCCATCCACCCACTGCTAAGGACTTACCAGTTCACCTTTTTTCCCTTCTCAGAATATCTACGATTGGAATCATGGGCTCTTTTCATATCACTTTTCATGTGTTCTTCATAATCCCTTTTCATCTCTGAGTCCATTGTCTGAATTTTCTTCATTCATTCACCTCTTTTTTTAAATTTTATTTTATTTTATTAATTACAGTTTATTCACTTTGTATCCCCCCATAAGTCCCTCCCTCCTCCCCTCACGGTCCACCCTTCCTCCCCCTTCTTCACACATGCCCCTCCCCAAGTCCACTGATAGGGGAGGTCCTCCTCTCCTTCCTTCTGATCTTAGTCTATCAGATCACATCAGGAATGGCTGCATTGTCATCTTCTGTGGCCTGGTAAGGTTGCTCCCCGCTCAGGAGGAGGTGATCAAAGAGCAGGCCAATCAGTTCATGTCAGAGGCAGTCACTCTTCCCATTACTATGGAACCCACTTGGACACTAAACTGCCATGGACTTCATCTGTGCAGGGAGTCTAGGTTATCTCCATGCCTGGTACTTCGTTGGAGTATGAGTCTCTGGGAAGACCCCTGTGTTCAAATTTTCTGGTTCTGTTGCTCTCCTTGTGGGGTTCCTATCCTCTCCAGATCTTACTATTTCTCACTTCTTACATAAGATTCCATGCATACTGCCCAACAGTTGGCCATATCAAAGCCTCAGCTTTGATAGTCTGCAGGGCAGAGCCTTTCAGAGGCCCTCTGTGGCAGGTTCCTAGGTTGTTTCCTGTTTTCTTGAACTCAAGTGACAACACATGCTGGAGAGGGTGTGGAGAAAGGGGAACACTCCTCCACTGCTGGTGGAAATGTAAACTTGTACAACCACTCTGGAAATCAATCTGGTGCTTTCTCTGACAACTAGAAATAGCGCTTCCTCAAGATCCAGCCATACCACTCCTAGGCATATATCCAAAAGAGGCTCAAGTACACAATAAGGACATTTGCTCAACCATGTTTGTAGCAGCTTTGTTTGTAATAGCCAGAAGCTGGAAACAGCCCAGATGCCCCTCAACTGAAGAATGGATGCAGAAATTGTGGTACATCTATACAATGGAATATTACTCTGCAATGAAAAATAAGGAAATCATGAAATTTGCAGGTAAATCGTGGGACCTGGAAAGGATCATCCTCAATGAGCTGTCCCAGGAGGAGAAAGACACACACGGTATATACTCACTCAGATAGACATATAACATAGGATAAACTTATTAAAATCTGTACATCTAAAGAAACTAATCAAGAGAGAGGACCCTGACTAAAATGCTCAATCCCCATCCCAAAAGGCAAAGAGGATGGACATCAGAAGAAGTTCATTTACCTCTTAAAGTGATCTAAGTACTAGCAATCACCTTCATCTGATCACCAACATGGCCTTCCACATAGCGTCTTCAACAGATCCCACAGATTCATGCTTCTATTATGTTGTTCCAAGATCCATGTTTCACACATTACATCATTTCAACTCTTCTTTCTAAACAGCTGTAATCTTCCCTCTTCTTCTGGTTGACTCCTACTTAACCTTTAAGTTTCACCTAAGTAGCATCACATTTAAAAATCTCCCCATTTTAGACAAAAATAGATTTCTTGTTTCTGTCTAGATATGTGGTATATAGTTCTGATACAAGGTTTCCCTTACTAAAGTAATGACAATAATCAGAAACGATAGCTCCTTGCTGTCTTCTAACTAGAATAAGACAGCACAGTAGACATAAATACTTGTCAAAGGTTTGTCAAACCCCTTGGGGTTTGGTACCATGAAAAAATAGAAACAAAGCAGCTCTTCTCATTGTTCCTTACAATTTCAATTCTTCATAAGCCTAAGTTTGCTTCACATTGAAACTACATCTTAAATATTTGAAAATACATTGCTCATGGTATATATCTCATAGGTGATTCAGGAACTGCTTTGTTTTCTTACAGAGAATTTTTTTTAAAAATCATAAAAATTTGCAGAACCCTTCTTCTCAACTTCCAGAATTTTATTTCAACTCTTTTTGTTTTGTAGCTAATAATGTTTATCCAGCTATGATTTTTCTTTGTTAAGGTGTACATCAATTTTTAAAACTATTCTAGAATTAAAATCTAACACATAATTAAACACATTAAGGAAAAATTTGCATGTTGTGTTGTGGGAAAATACAAATATTTGAGGTAATATTTTATAAAAGAGTAGAACACACCATATAACTTTCTGCTTCGTGCTTCAGCTTTACTTTACCCAGAAATACAAGGCTCATGTATTTGACCTTTCAGAAACAGTGGTGAGCACATCTCAAATGTCATCCAGTCCCACAAGCAAGGATCCTGTGCATTGTTCTGCAGATCCTCCACCACTCCCACACTGCTACTGCAGCACTCACATAGCACTGACTGACCTCTCTAAGACAGCATTTCTCTCCGTCTCCTCCCTGTCTCCCTTGATATATGTCTGCCTCACACAATAGTATTTACTGCCTGGTGTTTCACAAGCCACACCCCGATCCAGGCTGTCTATCTTCTGTTCTTCATGACTAGCAAGAAGGAGCTTTTCAAATTTGCATTTGAGTTTTTAAATGTTCCTGTCCTAAAGTCTAACTTTTTTTTTTTCATTACTAAGACCCAAAACCTATAAAAATAACTGCCTTCTTTAGTTTAAGAACCCAAATCCCAGCTTCAGGATCCCTAGCTTCATGCTTTGGTTTCTGTTTTGGTGTTAATGTTTTGTATTTCAAGTGTTTTCTCTCTGACTGTTACTTTTTCAGCAATATTCTTCACCCTGCTCTTAATCTGGTTAAAACACACTGGTTTTTCAAGTTTCCCTTTAGAGGTTAATGCCTTTGTTTACCAATCCATGCCAGGTTGAATTTAAGTGATCTCATTGAAATCAGTCCATTTTAAGAACATGTTATAAAATAAGATTCCCTAGTATAAGCATTTACCCTACCCTTCTATACTATATATTTTCTAAGAGAAGTTAGACTACATCAGTTTATGCTAACTGAAGTATGTCCAGGCCAAATGCAGCAGGTGGTACATGCTAGACGATTGATAAATACTTATTGGATAAATGAATGAATGGATTTCATGTCATTAAATATACAATAAATGATACCTATTTACATCTGTCCACTTACTCAAAATTTCAGATTTATTATCAACTATATAGGACTAAAAAGAATGGTAAAATTTAGAAAAAAAATAGTTTACTTTATTTTTGTTTCTACCTATCTTGCAATGGCACCCCTACACCCCAAACCTGGAAAATAAGAAAATATAAGTCCTCATCCTTTTAATATATCACACCGTGCCATGATGATTTAAAGGGAATTTAATCTGCAGCAAAGCAAACCTGAAGACTGCTCATTCTGAATGGCTTGCTTTCCACAGGGACAGTCCTCCTTGTCAAGGCTCGCTTTCCTCAGGCCGTGCTCAGTCCCTACTTTTCTGACTCCACTCTTGAGTATTTGTTGTTTGCTCTTTTGTGTTAACCTTTGAAATGATCAAACAAGTTGTTACTACAGTCTGGGAGGTTATTGCCCAAGGTGTCCCTGGTTAAGAAAGCAAAGTGAATTACCCTCCACATTTTGTTTTTGCAGTACATAGACTTCCTCTGTTTTCAGCACCCCAGTATGGGTACCTTTCATCAGACAGCTAAAGCGCTAGTCATCAGTGAGATGCTTTATTTGACACTGAACAAAATCAATCCCTTTTAATTCTTCTATGAATACAAAGCTGTCATTGCAAACACATATTTACAAAACAGTACAACTAGAGATGGAAAATACGTCAACTGTTAAGAAGTTTGTTATTGCAGATGACCCATGTTCAGTTCCCATCACACACATTGGGCAGTTCAAAATTTTCTGTAATTCCAGTTCCAGGGGATCTGACACCAACTTCTGACCTCTGTGGGGAACTGCACACATGTGGCAAACCCAGACATACACAAACATTCACATAAACAAAAATAAATGAAAACATCTTTAAATGATGCAAGTTCAGTATCATACAGATAAAAATAGAAAATAAACAATGACTAATATGTAGGTATACACTGTGTCGATGTTAGCATATTCAGTAACATTGTAATTGGTTTTATAGTAACTATTATTGAATGTTGACAAATATATAATAATGAATCTTATGGAGTTATCTCAGTTCTTCAGAATATTTAATTTGTAAAGTTTTGTTAATACTGATTATTCTAATAAATAGTATTAATCCATGATATAAGAGTTAAAATTTGGGGAAATTATACAATCCTGTCTTCTGGAGAAACAGGTTTACATTATAGAACCAGTTGGGATAAATTTTTACTTATAAATTTAAATTTCTCTCTCTCTCTCAACACACATACATATATACCATAAACACATAAGATTTTTCTTTTCCCTTTCTTACATTTGTACATTTTGCATCAACTTTCAGAAATGGGTGGCAAACTTTAATAATATCAATTGGATGTTGTGGTTATTTATTGCTTTGTTCTTATGGCATTGAGAACTTATGTCATTGTTAGGCCCAAAGGGGGGGGGGGCCCTAACCTCCAGATGGGGATGAAGAAAACTCAGGAGACCAATCATGCAGGTTTAATAGCGCCATTGAACGATGGGGCTCCCCCACCCCCCAAACACCAAGGAGGAACAGCCAGGAGAGACAGAAGTCTGAGGTCTTTAAAGGAAGGAGCGCGGGAATCGCGGAGGTTGCGAGCTTGGCGACACTGGGTTGGGTAGTTGACTTTTAAAATCATTGGTTCATTTTAGGCGCCAAGTCCATCTGGTCCCGCCCCGATGTGGGTGGGGGAGCTGTGATGTCTGGACCAATTACCAGGCGACGTTATCTCCAGTGCTGATCTGGACATTCCTCCACAGCGGGGAGAAGAACTTTGGAATTGCCTTGCAATGGGATGGGGTCTCGTTTCAATTCCTCCTCCTCCTGCTTTCTGGAAAAGTGCTGGGAGAATTCAGTTTAACAAGGGGTAAACAATCTACAGACACCTGTAAAGCTAGCCTGTGCCTTTCAGCACAGCTTCCCAAGCTTTAGAGCAAATTACTTGGGATCCTGTTAAAATGCTAATTCTCTGTCTTTCAGTCTGAGGTTGGATGAGAATTGTGAATCAGTACTGGTCACTGAATAACAAATGTTAAGAATATAAAATATATATTTATGTATATTTTAACATATATATATAGGGATATTGTGTATATTTTCAGATATGTTATCTATTGATGTTAAGCAGTTAAATATTATGTCAAATAAATTGTTTTAAATACTAAAACAAATTATAATATATAATATAATAGCCGAAAATAAAACATTTGATAAATAAATTAATATATTTTAAGATAGGTCACTTCTAAATGACAAGTTTAATTTTTACAGATTAAAAAAAGCTTTTTTTTTTTTTTTTTTTTTTTTTTTTTGCAATTTTGTTTCCTTGGAATCTACTTAAGTCCAGGGTCAAGGTCATTATTAGGCCTGGGTGGGAAAGGGTTGTGTATTTGTTGTGTGTAAAAATCGGTGTAATGCTAGTGCTTCTACTGTTATGACAGCACTGAAGAGAGAACTGTTTCCTTCTGGAACATCTGGCCTCGGTGGAGATAAATGTCGCAGCTGAGCAGGCCAGGCTTCTGACAAAGGGATCTACTTTAAGAGATGGAAGGAATCCTGCTAATCCTTTTAATGACATAGTTTACATTTCTCCCCGGGAATCCTGTCCTCTGCAGTCACTATAGCGCTGTCACAGGATCTGCCAGGTCCTCTGCCTTCCGAGGCCTCATTCACAAACTTACTACTTTCATTCTGTCAGTTTTGTCTTTTCAACTTGGATGCTGCCCAGAGCCCAAGTGTCCTGTCCCAGTACATCTGGAGCTTTCACTTTCTCCACTACCGAGCTACTTGTCCACCATATAGCTGCTTACAGATGGCCTGGTGTTCTCTTACTCTCTTTTGTCTTTAGCTCCCAGACGGCTGTCAAGATTTACAGCTTATCTCTCTGGAGATTTTCTTTTGATACCTACTGAAACTGTCCTTAAGCCCTTTTCTGAGTCCCCCTTTAACTTATTTTACTAATGAGGATAAGAACTGTTAGAGGAAACGGAGACTTGCATTATAACATATAGTATCCTGGTTGGGGCTCCTCAAAGTTTCTGGTAACAATATTTACCATAAATGTATGATATGCTCTTTGCTACTGTATGGCTAGTATAATCTTTTTATTTTCCTTTTTTAGTTGATTTTAAAATTTCCTTTTATTTAAAAAAATTATCAGAACACTTCTATTTTTATTTTCCCCTTGAAATGATGATGGTAGACAAACTTTGCTATGAATAAAAAATGAAATAAAAGGAGGACATGACTACTCTTGAAAGATTTTTATTTCCATCCATTTGCCTGCAGATTTAATGATTTCCTTGTTTTTAATTGCTCAGTAGTATTCCATTGTGTAAATGTACAACAATTTCTGTATCCATTCCTCAGTAAAGAGACATCTGGGTTATTTCCAGATTCTGGCTGTTACAAATAAAGCTGCCATGAACATGGTTGGGCAAATGTCCTTGTTGTATACCTGAGCATATTTTAGATATATGCCTAGGAGTGGTGGGTATAACTGGATCTTGAGGAAGCACTATCCCTAATTTTCTGAGAAAGTACCAGACTGATTTTCAAAGTGGTTGTACAAGTTTACTTTCCCACCAGCAATGGAGGAGGGTTCCCCTTTCTCCACAACCTCTCCAGCATGTGTTGTGGCATGTGATGTAGCCCATGGCAGATCAGTCTCCAAGTGGGTTTCTCTAGTAAGAGGGACAGGGACTGTCTCTGACATGTACTCAGTGGCTGGCTCTTTGATCACCTCCCCCTGATCAGGGGGTAGCCCTACCAGGCCACAAAGGAGGAGGAACATGAGAGGAGACAAGGGAGGGAGGGTAGGATTGGAAGGGGACAAGAAAGGGGGCTACAGCTGAGATACAAACTGAATAAATACTAATAAATAGAAAAGGAAAAAAAATGATTTTTATTGTAGATGTAAGGGAGAAAGTAGGAAAAGGGAAGAGTCTAGGCTGAACATGATCAGCAGATTAAGCTGGGCCATGAATGGAGGTGGGGAGTAGAAAGTAAGAGAAGGTCTGCACATGCAAATAACCTACCAGGGCTTTTCCTGAATAGAGAAGAGGGATTCTGCTACTACTGTCAGGGTAATAAGCACACTGCAGATGGTGCTTTCACTCCAGAACAACCACAACAGAAAAGGAAATATGAAACTTCTGTCTCTATTGTGGTGTGCCTTTTTTTCCTATTCTATAATTTGACAATTTAGTTTGGCATTGGTGCAAATTAATACTTAAGCTTCTAATGGAACTCAGCTGCTGAGTTTGTTGTCAAGGGATGGTGGTTCTAAATATAGGTAGGCGAGAAAAGAAAAAGATACATCAAATTCTTTATCTCATTTTGACACTTTCAAAGAGTTTATACTTAAACTTAAATTTAAATAAGTATTCTTGTATTATCACTGCCAGTATTCTGTCACAGTAGTCCGTTTAGTTGACTGAATAAGAAACATAAATTAGAGCTTCAGAGATAGCCTGGAGTTTGCTTTTTCAGTCCCTTGAACGAATGAGAATAGAGGTACACTGGGTCCATCATAGCCCTTGGGCCACTCCATGTTGAGAAATACATTGAGGAACAGTAAAAATAAAAAGGTGTTAGGTACAAAAACAAAAAGGTTATTCTTTTTCCTTCATTAGAAAACTCAAATCTTCTCAAGATGTAAGGTTTAAATTTTCTATGAAAATGCACAGCTTCTTCAGTTCATTCTCACCACTGTCTCCCCAGTGCAGAACCTGAGCTGGGCATTTATCCTCATCAGTGAGCCCTGTTTGCCAGCTTGCTTCACTCCTGTTCACCACAACCTTCAATGCCCACATCATCCCTGATCTCATCAACCGCAGTTATTTCAGGTTCTACTTACTGAACTTTCCCAACACAATCTGTCTCCCTAAAAACTTTGGTCAGAGTGCAGGGAATTTTATGAAAGAAAGGGGAGATAGTAAGACCTTGAGAGGACAGGAGCTCCACAAGGAGGGCAACAAAACCAAAAAATCTGGGCACAGGGGTCTTTTCTGAGACTGACACTCCAACCAAGGACCATTCAAGGATATAACCTGGAATCCCTGCTCAGATGTAGCCCATAGCAGCTCAGAATCCATGTGGGTACCCTAGTAAGGAGAACAGGGACTGTCTTTGACATGAACTCAGTGGCCGGCTCTTTGATCACCATCCCCTGAGAGGGGAACAGACTTGCAAGGCCACAGAGGAGGACAATGAAGCCAGTCCTGATGAGAACTGATAGGCTAGGATCAGAGGGAAGGGAAGGAGGACCTACACTATCAGTGGACTTGGAGAGGGCCATGAGAGGAGATGAAGGAGGGAGGGAGGAAGGGTGGGATTGGGAGGGAATGAGGTAGGGGGCTATATCTGAGATACAAAGTGTATAATTAATATAAAATTAATTAATATAAAAAATAAAAATTTAATAATTAAAAACATCTGGGGAACTCAAATACAAAACTACAGTTGTTTCTACTATCAAGAACTTGTTTTTTTCCCTTTGTGTTGATCAATGTTACTTTTATAGGTCTCTTCATAGTTTGCATCAAGGAAACGTTTCATCTCCTGAATAATTTGCACAGCATGTTTTCTTTCTCTTTCTTGGGTATCACAAAGTTTAGAATTCAGATTTGTAGCTTATAATTTAGGTAGCATTTGGCCAATCTCTACACATCATACTAATATTAATACTGAAGTGGACATAAATGTACATCTTCGGTGGACAACTTCTTGAAAGGTTTCCTATCTTAGGTTTAAAGGGGATACCAGGACAGACTGCCTTTATAGTAGGAGATTTATTTAAAAGTAATCAAAGCTGTGGACAGACGGCAGCATGGCAGAGATATTGAATATAGTTCAGGCTCATGTGGCAGAGTGGGGGTTCATTTTCATATACTTTTAGGGAAAGGCAGAAGGGAAATAGATTGTAAAGTTTGGTTTGTGGCCTGCAGTTAGCCATTGGTAAGGGTAACCAGTAAGTAGTCAGATAAATAATGCCAGGTGTCTAATGGATGGATAATCAGCTTTCCTGGCTGGCTGTGACTTGAGACTGATGGGGCAGGAAAGACAACTATATAGAGAAACAACTAAATTTAGTTCTAGAGACCAAAGTACCTTAGTTTCCAGATTTAAAAGGTATGCGAAAATGAAGGAATTTCAGAAAATGACATTGCCCTACTTCACATTTGCAAGTCCATTTCTCCAGAGATTGGAAATCAACATAGTAGTGTTGAAATGTAACTAATATTCTAAAATTGTAATGCACACTGACAGTGGCTTTGTATTTACATAATTCCTGTGTTGCTTATTCAAGATTGCCATGTTTCTTACTAACAATAAGTTTCATCACTTTGGCCGCATATAAAACCCTTTATCACATACACAAGCCTGCTATGCCATCCACATCACTTTCTGTTTCTTTCCTGAATGCCTGTATCTCTGCAAACTGTTCATGGTTCTCCAAACGTGCTGTGGCATTTCCTGCTTCTGGTCTGTCACAATGCTATGCACATCACCGATAATCTTTCTATCACCCAAGATGCCAGTTACTATAGTCATATGTACTTATATGACCTTTTAAAATGAAATGAATTACTAATTCTATTCATTTTTGTCATATCTGCGGTGAGCACAATACTTGATATAAAGCCATTTTCATTGACTAATCAGGTTGTTTGGTTTTGATTTGTGGAAATATGATAGGATTGAAGTAAATTTGTACAGAAAAGTTTTACTGTGTACAATGAATAATGTATTTCATAACAATTAGTGAGTACTTACGACATGCCTAATGTTCTTAAATGAGCTAATTCACACCGGTTCTCTCAGACAGCTTTTTATCCTATGATTTCAACTTCAGTTTAGAAATGTGGACTGAAACCCAGAGAAGTCAAACATTTTCCCCAAGATCACTCAGCTAAAAAAAAAAAGCGAATTGTCATTTCATTTTCGCTGTCTGGCCATACAGATCATAATCTTCCCATGCATTGTACTGGCTTTCATTTACATATTGAATGAATGTTTATAAGAAATGACACTAAATGTATAATAATTAGACATACCTGTATGTACTTCTAGCAGTTCTCTTTAGAATACTGATATTGCATTGGACTGTAACATTTGAGGAATAGATTGAGTTCTTTAAAAGTCTTAAAACTGTATTATATAAGAGCATCTTAGAATGGTGATATGAGTGTGTGTGTGTGTGTATGTGTGTGTGTGTGTGTGTGTGTGTGTGTGTGTGTGCATTCACTTTGATTATTTAGCTGGGAATAAAGTGACCAAATGTAGCAAACAGTTTTCACAAGCATTATATAGTTATTCTTGATTGTTTTATTTTGTTGTTGTTTGTTTTGCTTTGTTTTTGAGAAAGGGTCTAACTGGCTGTCCCGGATACACAACGTAGACCAAGCTGTCCTTGAACTCACAGAGATCCACCTTCCTCTGCCTCTCAGGTGCTGAGATTAAAGGCAGAAGATACATATGTCTCTGAAGTCACAGGCAAACCTCACAAAAATGCCATGACAATGTGGGTCTGTAACTCTAGCACTGGAAGGGCAGAGAGGGGGAGACCTTGCTGTAGCCAAAACAAGTGAGTTACAGGTTCACTGAAGTCCCTGTCTTTAAAAATAAGAAGGAGAGTCAGGGAAAGACACCTGATGTAGACCTATGACTAATACACACATGTACACACCCCAACATATATGTACATACCAAACATATGGAAACACAAAGGGTGCTAGCACACAACTAAAAAGTAGTGTTTGGAGGCCTTAGTGTGTCCACTGAATGAATTACCATACTGAAAATCTCATTTTAATTCATGTTTATGTCAATGAATTCAGAGCAGTAACAGTAGAGACAGTTCTTACTAATGCAGTGTAAGCATCCTATGGCACATTTTGGATATTTTTGCAGAGGTGATGAGATAAGAATAAGGAATTATCTACACTCACAATGTTGGGGACAGTGTACATAGATAAGAGACAGATATCTATGAGCCATACTCTGGCTAAAGATCCAATGCCCCCAAAGGCAAATGCCAGCTACCCACATTGAGCAGCATAGCAGGCCAACTGTTAGCATCATATGCTATGATGATTTTGAGGCAAGCAGATAACATGATTTGGTGTTTTGGACCATCTCAAGGATACAAGTCTAATCTATCTGTCCTATAATACTTAGTTTCAACCAATACGACTGATTTATTAGTCTGTTGGGGGCTCATCTAGTTTTATTCTGTTTCTGTGATAAAATGCCCACACTAAAAGCAACTTTTAGAAACAAGTACAGGCTATAATGGAGAAATCAAGGCAGGAACTTCAAGTAGCTAGTCATATCACACACACAATCAAGAACAGAGAGAAGGGAATGCATGCGGTTCACTTGCTTGCTCGTACTCAGCTTGATTTCTCAATTTCTCCATCTTACTACAGTTCAGGACAAACTCTTCAGGGAACGTTGCCACCCACACTGGGCTGGGTCTTTCCACATCAATTAACTTAATTAACACAGTCTCTCACAGACATGCTCACAGGATATCCCTAATGGAGATTATCTTCCTAAGTAACCTGTAGCTGTGTAAAGTTAGCAATAAAAGCTAACCATCCCAAGGGACAAGCCAGGTTTGGAACATTTCATTTTGCTTTCCTCTGCGACACATCTTAGACTCTGAGTCTGATGAGATATTTCAGTGTATTTGTAGAACAGAAATTTAGTAGGCCAGGACAGTTATTTGGACAAGATCTTATTAAAATCATGTTGGAGAATAACGCACATCCCTGTGGGAGGGGCTTACCCTGCCTTTTGTTTTGCTAATATCTTTTATTGGTTATTGCATCTGTCATCTTTGCCATGAAAAGCATCTAAATTAATTAAATTCATCTCTTTCCAGAAAATTAGCTTCTGGTGAAGAAAATTTATGAAGCACACTGAATAAATTTATATTGTAGAATATATTGTTTGATAACTCTCACTCTTTTGGAAAATATAGAAAGGCATTTTCTATATGAAATTATGACACGTTTCTTATAACAATTAACATAAATTCAACTTACAAAGATTTTTTTACTTCTTAAAGGATGTGTATAATATACATTATATGATATATATATATACATATATATGTTTCTAAAAGATAAACAAAATAGCACAGGCAATAGCCTATTTATAGCTGCTACAAAAATTCATTAAGGTCTTGCATAGCTTGCCACTGGGTGGTTAGAATTTTAAAGTTCTATTTAATTGGGTATTGTGAGAAATTCTTGTAAGATGCATTATTATGCATTTTATAAACAAGCATGAAGTTATATTCACTATTTCTTTCAAAAATAATAGTTTCACAAAGATGTAAAACCATCTGTGAATATTTGTGGTATTTATAATAGTACTAAAGCTTTGTGCTGCTCACTGATGACAGGAAGATGGCACTGAGCCTAAATCTGTTTAACATACTGTACGATTTTCAACTCTGTTCTGTGTTTCTTAGTCAGGGCAGGCTTTTGCTGTTCATCTTCAAGAGTTTCAGTAGGGCTCAAGACCATGTAACTGGGTAGTTATTTCCAGCTTCCATCAGCTAGCATGACGCCTGACCTCAACTCCTTGTACCTCACGAGCAGCTTGTGTGCCGTATGATACAAATTTTGTTTGAGGTTTCAGTATGTTCCTCAGTGGTATAAAGTTGTCTCCCTGTAACAAGAGTAATACAAGTAACTGTCTACTTACTATGACAGTAAAGTTATTTCTGTGAGAATAATGTAAGACGTATAATATCTTAAATGTTTTGTGAAATTTATCAGAGATAGATGAGGCTACACTAAGGTGGTAAGTGCTCAGATGCTGATTGACTTGCACTATTGTCATGTGAAAGTACTGTACGTTTCATTTTTCTTTTTCTCTTTATGATTTGATACAGGGTCTTGCCATGTAGCTGGGCTGTCCTGGAACTTGTGCTCAGGCTGTCCTCAAACTTACAGCAATCTTCCGGCCTCATCCTTCTGACTGAATGTTCAAATTACAAGCATGAGCTACCAAGCCTTGCTTTCATTTTTTTATTATTTCCTTATTAAAGAAGATAAATCCTTGAATAGATATTCCCACCAGTTACAGACTCTCCACATTCCTATGGTATTGATAATTATGAATAGAAAGCTCCTGCATACAGGAGGACTCAATTCCAGTCATCCCTCTGTATGGTCATGTTTCAGAAAAAATTTGCAAAACAAGTGAACACTGGAAGTGTCTGCTTTCTACTTTAACATTGTTCTCTTCTTTTCTCCCAATAGGAACTTTTTACCCCTGAATGCAAGTTTAAAGAGTCTGTTTTTGAAAACTATTATGTAATCTACTCATCCATGCTGTACAGGCAACAGGAATCTGGCAGAGCCTGGTTTTTGGGATTAAATAAGGAAGGGCAAGCTATGAAAGGAAACAGAGTAAAGAAAACGAAACCAGCAGCTCATTTTCTACCCAAGCCATTGGAAGGTGAGTACATCCCATGCATTACCCTCTTGGAAGGTGCTTTAATATCGCATGGATATATCTGACATGGCCACAGGAACCTTCCAGAGGCTCACAGCAATCTACTTTATTGGAGTGCTTTCTACACAGATTTCTCCTTACGTTGCTTTGGTAAGGTTCATAGAGCCACCAAGTGCAGGTTTGTGGTAGAACATGTGCTTAACATGTACAAGAGCCAGGATTTTCAGTTCTGGACACCAGAGAGAGGGAAAAAAAGGAACGAAAAATGTTTCCCTCCTATATACTTTACTGTGTGTGTGTGTGCACGCAAACGCGCCTGTGCATGCATGTAGAAGAAAATTTTTTCAGTGTTACAAATCAATCATTTAAAAATTAAAATTAAACTATCTTCTTGTGAATATATGATGATAAGTATATACAATTTTTCACATGGAATTTTAATTATTTGTCTATTTTCAGATTGTATGGGTACATTTTTTAAATTATTCTAATTCTTCAAAATGATCCTTAAATAACTATGTAAAGAGAAAAATACTATTCTATCATGTTTTAAAACAATTACTGGACAGAGGCATTCTAGTCAAAACAAGGGGATATGCTCTTTTATTCTTTTAAAACATTACTTCACACAATGCTTAAGAGTGGAGATTATAGTAAGAGCTGGAGGGGACGGGAACTCCACAAGGAGAGCAACAGAACAGAACAAGATAATTTGAACACAGGGAACTTCCCAGAGACTCATACTCCAACCAAGGACTATTCGTGGAGATGACCTGGAACCCCTGCACAGGTGTAGCCCATGGCAGTTCAGTGTCCAAGTGGGTTACATAGTAATGGGAAGAGGGACTGCCTCTGACATAATCTGATTGGCCTGCTCGTTGAATACCTCCCCCTGAGGGGGGAGCAGCCTTACCAGGCCACAGTAGAGGACAATGCAGCCACTTTTGATGAGAACTGATAGACTAAGATCAGAAAGAAGAGGAGAACCTCCCCTATCAGTGGACTTGGGGAGTGGCATGCATGCAGAAAGGGGAGGGAGGGTGGGATCGGGAGGGGAGGAGGGAGGGGCTTATGGGGGGATACAAAATGAATAAAGTGTAATTAATAAAAAAAAAGAGTGGAGATTATTAGAGTAATTTCAAAACTTTACAAGTCAAAATAGGATCTAAATTATATAATTGAAAAATGAAAACAAATTATAATTGAAAAATGAAAACTTTAGAACAATGATGGGTATTTCCACAGGGGCATGATTGTTTCTAGAAACAATCCAAGGTGGTCACATCTGCCACTCAGCTCTATTTTATATATGGTGTAAGTCAAAGCTTTGATACTACTGAATCTTAATTTGAGTGTGTGAGAGAGACTGGAGATGCTTTAAGAATGGAGACTACCTTCTTTTTTTTACTTTTTAAATTAAAAATTGATTTTTAGTACAATATATTCTGATTATTGTCTTCCTTCTGCTAACTCTTCTCAGACTATCCCCACTTCCCTATCCATCCAAGTCCACATCTTTTCTTTTTCTCTATCCTTACAATAGAAACAGGTATTTAATAATAATAATAATAATAATAATAATAATAATAATAATGTATATAAAATTAAAACAAATATACAAAATAGAAAAAAAAACAAACACATCAAAAATTCAAG
Source organism: Psammomys obesus (assembly GCF_907164565.1). Classification (NCBI taxonomy): domain Eukaryota; kingdom Metazoa; phylum Chordata; class Mammalia; order Rodentia; family Muridae; genus Psammomys; species Psammomys obesus. The sequence continues at coordinate 60,603,036 of NW_026591086.1, read as the reverse complement.
GAAAAACAACAAAAGCAACAAAAAATACATATAGATGCAGAGAATTCACACACAGAGAAATTCCATAAAAACACAAAACCAAAAACCATCACATATATACAAAGGGCCTCTAAGGAAACAAAAAAACAAAAATACCTAAAGCTCTGAAAAAGCATTATGAGGCAAAGAACCTCCAATAAGTGCCATTGAGTTCATTCTGTGTTGGCCATATCCTGCTGAGCCTGGGGTTAGGCCTTAAGAGTGGTTTGTGCACTCAGTGAGACTTCGCTGGAGAAAACTTAGTTTTCATTGTGAGGGGTTATCACTTGGAGACAGCTTGTGGGTTAAAGACTGGCTATATTGACATACTTTCCAAGTCACTTAGTTCCTTGTACATTTATCTTCGTAAGTGTACCAAGAAAAAACATGTGATGCATCAATGCAGATGTAAGATCCCTCCGAGAACTCATAGAATTGGTCCTGACTCCTCCGAGGCTTTCTTCTGAAACATGTAAGCCCAAGCAGCTTGCTGGGTAGTTCGGATGGGGTCACATTTCTGGTGGCACAGGCCTTTAAGTCACCTAGTTTCCCCAGATGTCAGATGCTCTTAAGTCCTTCCCAGAACTCTGTAGAAGCATTTTCTAAAAAATGACATGAACTATGGTGCTCATTTGAACTGGAACAACTTAGATAGTTCCTCAGATTTCTCTCAGGCATTAGTCCCAGTTTGCTTTACTGTTTCATGCCTCCATCCTGCCGACACCAATTATCTGATTTTAAATAATGAATCAAAACATTTATAAATACAAATGCCTTCAGATGTTTAAAGGACCTTTCTATGATAGTAAGAAAGGAAACAAATGATTATTCATAAAAGGCTCTGGTTTAAGCAAAACAAAGCCTTTATTGGTTAAGTGTGTAGCTTGCCAGTGGAACCCAGTGTGACTGTGTGTCTTTTAAACCATGGGAGAGAAAAATAGTTTAGTGAATGTAGTTAAAGAAAATAATTAGGACAAATGCTTTTTTTCCTGGAGAGAGAGAGAAAGAGAGAGAGAGAGAGAGAGAGGGAGCATGTGCACATGTGTTCATGCATGTTTAATATTATATGTGCTTTGCTTTACAGGCCTACAAGGAGATCATAGCCCTTATTTAAACATTCCTATACAACATTAAGTACATATACATGCACACATTTTAGTGTATAAATTAGAGAGTGCATTGAAAGTGATGTCATAATTTATGGATTGGAACCAACTGCCTTAAAACTGCTGTTATCAATGGGATTAGGTTTATTCACTTAAAATAGACACTCACTGGCTGGGGTCTATGTATAAAGTGTTGTGTCATTCTTTCATGGTAACCAGACAACCTCTTCTTTTCCTCTCCCTTTCTTTGCATCCCTAGTTGCCATGTACCGAGAACCATCTCTGCATGATGTTGGTGAAACAGTCCCAAAAGCTGGGGTGACACCAAGCAAAAGTACAAGTGCATCTGCAATAATGAATGGAGGCAAACCAGTCAACAAGAGCAAGACCACATAGCCAGATCCTCAGGTGTCCTGACTTACTTGTCCAGAGCACAGTGGAGTGATTTATCTTTACTAGACATTCCTGCTCCTGTTGCTGAAGAGCCCCAGCAAGCAAGCTAATGCTTGTTCTATTCTGCCTCAGACTTCCTTCATTGCAAGCGGATAAATCTCAACCTGTGGTCCCCCCACACCAAGAAGACACCTGGACAAACCAGCTAAACTCAGACCATGGAATGCCCTACCAGATATGGAATGCCTTTTTAATATCTTTTCTGTGACTGTGACACTTCATGTGAATGACATACTTCACAAGTACACTCAATACCTTGCCTGCTGACAGCTACCCATAATCCTTTTTGAGTCCTGTTTCAGCGAAATCCATGTGTTTAATTTCAATTTTGTAGCACACAAATAATACTGAATAATTTCTAGTTAGACGCTGTAAACCTGTGCTATCATGGATTTCTCTTCTTTCCATTTTTACAGGGCTGCTTGCTCCACTGTCTGTGACCTTTAGCAGGGATTGTGTTCATCTGAATCTTCAATGTTGCAGTTGGTTTACTTTGGAGAACAATTAGGGAATCAGGGAGCCTTCTAAATCTATTACTACAAATCGTATCTATAAAGATTAAGATTGTTGTCTTTGGCTCACATTATCGATTAAACACACATATATGCTCTATCCAGTAGGAGACGCTGTGCTCCCAAGGTAGGCATTGCCTGGGTGGAACAAGGGTCAAACACAATCCATCAGAAGCTCTCCATGATAGGTGTTTGGCATTCCCTCTTAGTTTCTTTGTGTGTGTGTGTGTTTTATACATATCACAAGCTTACTGGTAATGGTAACATTTGCCTTGCCCAGCGAGCAAGACCCACTTGGTTTTTGAGAAAGTGGGTCCAAAGAATTCTGTAGGCCTTGTAGGCCTGATTAAGGTTCATTTTTTTCATCTATTAATCCTCATTATTAGGAAAAAAGAACAAAAACTATATCATTACAATCTATAAGAATTATGCTACCTAAATCCATTCCCTACCCATTCCTTCCTGTTTTTTAATGAAGATAACTCAATGCCACCCCAAGTTGGGCTGCATTCCAGTTATCCTCAACCAAGCATGGGCAAGGTGGCTGTTGTTTTCTTTTCTGCAGCAGCAATGCACACATTAGTATAAATTAGACTTTAATATTTTTGGTGTTCAATGACAAGTTTTTAAACTGGACATACGAGGGGATTTTTTTTTCCTTTCCTTTCAATTCTTTTCTTTCTTCCTCCTTCTCCTCCTCCTTCTCCTCCTTCTTTAGCTCAGCATGCTCGGTCTGGTACTGTGGGTGTCATTAATACACATCTCTATCTCAGCTCTGTGTGGTCCAGCAGGCTGGGTCAGAGATGACTTGCCAAGATTTTAGAATATGGTTTGTTGAATACCCTAAATACAACTCAAGACAACCTAACACTCCAGCATTAGTGGTCCGGGCCATTTTATTCATTTAATTTTGTTCTTTTGCTTTCTTAACTTCATCTTGAATTGAATTCTGTAGAGCTCCAAGTTTAGAGATACTAAAAAAGTCTGTGATTGCTAGAGACACAGTTTGAAGATTCCATACCAAATGTTCAATATCAGATATAAAGAGCTTCAAAATGTTTAGTACTGAACTGTTTGGAAATATATTTGTTAACTGTGTGTACACTTAATAAAATTCCGTGTTTTCTTCTCAGAAGAGTTCATTAAGACCAAACTGAGTTCCTTTTATAGAAAACAATTGATGTGGTATCAGTGTACTGGCCTGTTGTTATTTTTATGTGGCAGGATAACCCAGTTGCCGTTTACTCTCATCTGCACTGTACTTGCTGGGAGATTATTTTCTCATTGCTTTCATGAATCCCCATGACAGCCCTTGCCCAGAGTAGAAAAGTTTTGGCCTGCTTAGCTAATTAAAGATTCAGTATAAATTTAACTGTTCATGCTTATTTCATTTTCATATTAGATTCCATTTTAATAAATAAACATTATCATAAGGTTTGAGTAAATTTATTGTTAATAATGTTAAATTTCAAATACAACAAAATGATTCCTTTAATCACTCCTGATTTGGTGTTATGCATAATTAGACAGAACTCATTGACTGGTTATTTAAGGAAGGCATAAATCCCATAATATGTGGTAAAATATGAATAATTTGTAATTCCCATTAGTTGGGCTTAAGACACAACTTATACCCGTCCACATGCACACCTACCCCAAACCAGCCTACCTTTCTGTTTTTGATAATCAACACTACCTGAGAGTTCTGTTCTCAAGACCTATTAGTGGTTAAAATCAAGGCAAGATTTATTTTTGTAATTGACTGAGTTTTATGTTAATGTTTTGTTTTCCAAGCATTGTCCATAAGAGAATTTATTACTGTAAGTAGGTATTCAAGTGGTTTCTTCTAATATATATTTAGATATATTAGATATATATTGTTATCTTTGATTTAGTTAGGGCATTTCCTTTGTGTCTGGTCTCACCTGTTGCATGGGAAGAGGAAAGCACCAAATGATCTGCATGTACTAGGACCCATGTATCCAGAAGTGCTGGTGTGTATTATTTGATATACATATGGAAAGCTTGTCTGTATTGTACAATTTATGTTTCTTATCATTTGTTGTATTCACAGATACAACATATTAAATAAAACACTCATATGAAGGCACATGAAAACCATAACTTTATGTAACAAAATGGCATTGTATCACTCCAAATACAGAAAACTCTCATGTAAATAAGTTGATAAGCTCAATTTTCCCCTTTACCATGCCAAAGAAAATTTTAGCTCTTTGATGATACCTCTCTTACTATTTTCTGGAATAAGGTCATCATTCATTCCCTCATAAATTAAGTTTGCTTTTATTAGATGCAATCTGTTGTCATTGATGTTCTGTATAGTAAATCTGATGGAACAATTTGTATTTATAGATTGTGTGTTTTATATTTCCCTGTATGTATGTCCATTGTACCAAGTCTCTAGGAGACCCATTCTTTCTGCATGCATATCTGGTGGGGAAGATTAGTTCTGCCACCCCGTTATAGTAGCTGATTGCTTTGATTATCCATCAGCAGTGCTCAAAGTCAGTCCTTTGCATAATTCTTTTTGTTCTCAATAAGTTTATTTCCTAAGATTTCTTACTACTTTCCTTGGAAATAATTATGAAAGACACACAGTCTGACCTGTGTAAAGAGTAAAAGGGAATTGAGGACACTTTCCTTATGTATTCTGAAAAATTTGGATTCTTGATTTACGCGTTTGCTTGTCCTGGGTGCTTTAGGGTGAGGACTAGATGTACAGCGGACATGACAACTTTTTCTCTATCTTTCTAATTGTTGGCATCCTAGAAATTAAGCAGAATGTACCATATCTAACTACTTAATTAATGATTCAACTACTAAACAATCTTTTTCCTCCTAAAGTATCCAATATCAAATTTGGTTTTTTAAACAAAAACTGAAACAACAACAACCACAAATCCTTTGTTGTTCCTTTAAGGAAGTATGAATTACTTTGTTAAGATTTCTTCTGAATATTACATGGATAATATATGTTTGCAATCCCTCAAAGAAGGATAGTGAGACAAAACTGACCATGGCTCAATTTAGAAAAACTGAAAATAGTAGAAGATTATTTTCAATTTTATTTTAGGAAAATATTATATCCTAGGGAAAGAATTAGGCTAAATGTCTAAGTTTTTTTTTTCTCAAATACAAGCGTAATCAAATCCAGAACATAAATTGTGTTGTTTTGGATAAGGGCCATAGGTCGTTAAGGGTTTGTGGCTTTCAAAATGGCACATAAGCCTGGATGGGTATCTGGAATACTGAGTGGGTTTCAAAGTTGTGATAGTTGAATTTGTAAATTAAGACTGTGTTGTATTTATTTTTCCTTTATTCTTAGTTCTCATTCAGTCTAATTCTGAGTTTGTATTTGAGCTGTTAGAGATAATTTCTTCCCTGGTGCTGCTGGAGTCCAGATGAACTCCAGATTCCTGAAAGTCAGTAGGAACAATGGTTTGCTTCCTATCTTCAGGGCTTTTGTTGGCTTTCATTAGTCTCCTGAAGGAATTCTTCAGTCATGGATTGTTAAACAAGCAGTGATGATCATCACCATTGGTGAACTTAATGTCCCCTTTTCAATTATCATGATCCCACTGTAATTTTTTAAAACCACAAGCAAGCCAAAGAGATTTGTTTATTTTCTCCTATTCATTACAAATTTGTCCTTGCTTGACATTCTCAAAAGGTGGTTTCTATCTTGTAGTCAAAGTCAAAGTCAAAGTATAGAAACATATTTAGGTGGTGAATAGGTTATGTCGTTGCCTGTCACCATGACATTTTTGTTGTTTGTTTTGATTTTTCTTAAATAAAAGTCTGTGAAATCTACTACTTTTTCATAGATATACTGATGTTGTCATGGCTATAGCCAAACACAGACAGACAAACAGTCAGACACACACACACACACACACACACACATGGCAAAGTCTGTTTTCTAAGAAAAAGAACTAATTGGAGTCTAGGTTACTGTGAGGCATATACCACAGTTTTCTTCTGTACTCTGTAACAGTGAACTCCAGAACATGGTGACTTACAACATATTTTCATGTTGTCTAAAAATTAGGATCATGTTTTGATCTTCATGGAATAATAATGTCTCCACTGCCTAAACTCTGTTCTAGTAATACTTAAATGGTAAGGATATTTCAGCACTTTTTCTTGTGAAAATATAAGAAAAGCAACACATACTTCTGTGATACATGCTAATTATAGAAATGATCAAAACTAGAGAGAAAATTACAACAATAAAAAAGGTACACTTGAGGTGATGAAAGAGGCCATAGGGAACTGAAGGAATTCTATGGAAGCAAAGTCTGGGAAACTACCACACATAGCTGTGATTAAAGTCAGCCCACAACCTGCTTAGGTATAGCCTGAGAGTTCAGGATGAATTTTTATTTATTCATTATTAATATTAAACAATTAAAGCAGCAGATCCCACAATGGTTTCTCTAATACATATTGTCCAGACCTTTATGGAAGTCTAAGTCTTGCAGTAAGAAGAGCTGAAGGTCATTGCACCATGAAGGGACAGTCAATGATTCATGTTTGAAAGTCACCAAACATATCATCAGAGCTGCTACTGAATTACTATAATTGGTTTTTTCTGGCTTAAAATGTATACAGAGAGAATGAAAATATAGAGAAGTGGAAAGAATGCAATCATCCATACTATACCTTAACTGCTTATATTTCCCTCATTTAACAAAACTGGCATTGATTACCAGCTCAGTAATAGAAATACAACTAATATTTCTGGGTCCCCTAATCTCAGGATAGAGGCAACAATTTTATAAATAGGTTAAATTCTGAGACACTTATTATTACTATAAAACCAGCACCAGTAAAATTGACTCTTCAAATACTTTTCAGTATTTAGTTTTCTAAGTAACACAGTGGAGGCATGTTTTCTTTACTTTTGGTGACTTAACCTAATAAAGTCCAAGCCATGATTCTAAAAATACATTATTAATATAAAATTTGCAAGTAAAATTTCACCTTAAAATAATACAGAAATGATTTTGCTATGTTATTTTTGGATTTTACAAATAATTCACATTTAGAGTAAAGGTATTTTTTTTTAGCTATAAATAAAGGTTGATTCAATTATGTGTATAAGTAGATTTAAGTGTATATATGCAAGAGAACCCCAAATATTGTACATTTTCATAATTAAATGTGAATTTCATACAGAGGAAAATTTCACCAAGAAAATAAACATTTTGTTCCTATCAGTGAGTGAATATTTGTAATTTTGATTTAAGCCATTTCTAGAATTTTGGGGTCCTTTTCTGAACTTCTGAAGTAGATGTCATTCTTGTTAACCCCACCATTTCTTTGAGGAAGTCTTTTTAAGGACAATGAATGCAGTATGAGGAGCTTTGTGTTTCTAACTAGACACTGTCTTCTTCAGAGGACACATTATATAAATTATTTTAAATATGAAAAATCAAATTTCTTGCACAGGTAACCCACTCCTAGTTTTAAAAACAAGATCTGTTAGTTCCTGGGATATAAAGTGGATATTCCAATTCCTTTTTTAAGTCTTTTTTGTTTTCCATGAGTAAATAGATGTTGACACAGAATATAAACAACTTATATCACTATCAAAATGTCAAATTGTACATTTCTTGTTTCTCCCTATATGAGATTCTTGTGAGTTTAAAGCCCTTGTGATTTGGTAAGCCCCCAGCCTACCACCACACCTCATATGTGTCTGTCATCATTGTCCCCATATGCAAATTCAGAGCCATATGGAATCCTGGAAAAAAAACTGATTGATTGGTTTATGTGAGAATAAATATTATTCTTATATTCTGATACAGTGTTTCCGGTGTCGGGATATGGAGTACTAAATACTATGTGATTTAGCATTTTTCTACTACATCTTGGTAAATATTGGATGTCAGAAAATACTTCGTTGTGAGGGCTTTTCTATGTTCTGTAGGGTGTTCAGCATTGTCTGTGGCCACTACCTCTAAAAATGTCCACAACACAACTACTTTTACCCTATCTAGTCTGACTACAAAACTCTCTGCAGACATTGCCAAATGTCTTGTGGGTTGAAAACTGCCCTCTTCAGTTGAGAAACATTGATGTCAATTATGGGAGAACAATCCTTTATGGTGTAATGATATCAGTTTGCTAAAGTCAATTTTAATGAAGACCACCGTTTCATTTAGGCAATCAGAAATAGAAAAACACAATGGTCTGTCCTGGTGCTACATATGCATGTTTTCCTCTGAATTTCTAAAATGGCCTAGAAATAAGAATCCAGTTGTCTCCCGTGGGATTATTAAGGATATTCGGTGCCAAGCCAGATTTCACAGGCATTTCCATTCCATCCATCCCAGCATTCACAGTTTCCACAGTTACAGATTCCATTCCCTGCAATAAAATAAATATGGGAATTACGGTTATGATAAGAGTGTACCATTAGAATATGTGGCTATGAATCATAACTGTTCATGAAAAAAACATTTCATTTATTCTCTCTAACGTGTCTTACAGTACAATGATATTATTATACTATGAGGCACCAAAGAGAAACCCATTTTAACATCCTTAATGGTATCTTTTGGATGCCATAATTTGTTTATAAGTTGTACACAACTTACATCTCTCAGCTAGGTGCCCCCATCACAGTTTTACCTTCAGTGAGTGGGCAAACCGTGTATGACCTATAAATAAACATCAGAAAGCATAAAGCCCCTTGATATGAACCTAGGAAAGCCAGAGAGCTCTAAAAATATCCTTGTGTAGTAAGGTGGGCAGAAAGTGATGGTCTAATTTAATGTTGTGCCAAAATAGTTATCTGTAACCTAAATAAAAGAGTTTGATTACAAAAATATTCTGGTTACTGAGAAAGAATTTTACTAGTGGTATACTGAAGCAGCTAAAACATAATAAGTGTAAGTACATTTTATAATTAAAATAATAACTTCAAGAGAACACATACATTATTATTTAATCTGGTTCAGTACTATTCATACCAATCATTAGAACTCAATAAATTAGGTTTGTGATGATATTACATAGTTAAACCTTTTTTATACTCTATTGTCATCTCTCCCATCAAACACACATTCATACATATACCAAGTTCCTAAAAAAAATAAACAAACAAAAATATGTTAATACACCAAATTGTGGCATTTGAGTGCTGCTTTAAATAATATTCCCACGCCCTCAGGACTATGTTAAAATGAAATAGTTATGAAGATAATTCTGCATTTGTATCACTGTCTTTCTGTGAGTTCATAGGACAGGTTACCTTGTAGAATTTTTTCAACAATTTTATATTCTGTCTTCATTCTTTTGCATTCTTCTAGGGAAAAATGTTGTTATGTATTAACAAAGGTCCGTGTCTCCTTTCAGAGTCATTACACATGGACATTGTTCCCTGGTGTATGTGGAAGCTGCCCTCTCTAAAGCATGGTGGGGTCATTTCACTCTATTCTCATACGTGGCACAAAACAATCAGTGTAGTTCAGTACTGCACCTGTGCAGATGAGACCGTCGTGTTTGTCGCAGTCTCTGTCATCACAGTCACAAAGTTCCCCTGAAATATACCACTCTTTTGCAGAACAAATGCACTTTCCACAGTGACAAGAACCTGAAATCAAAAAGGGTGTTTTTCACTGTCACCAGAGAAATAAAGGTTTCCATCAAGAAGAGAATATCACTGACATGCTGACAATAGACTTGTAATAACCTATCTTCTAAAGGTAAAAGTTTATTGAATAGCTGCTTTCTCAGAAGGGAGCTTGACTTACTGTAATTCGTAAAGGTCATCCAGGAAAGCCTTCATTATGGATCTAGACAGTTGCAATTAGCCTTGAGCAAATGTTTCTTGGTCTAGTCTGACTGAAATGTCAATGGAAGAGGATGTGGCTCATCCTTAGAGATGTTCTCCCCAAAAGGTATTCAAAATAGATGTTTAATTTGTTTCTTTATTTTTAAATGAATTTCATCTCAGGGTTTCTGTTTTCTAACAGAATCTAATACTAAATTATATTAAATGAAAATTCATTTTGTAATTAAATAATTACTAGGTTATTGAGCTCATCTTTGAATTTTGTTTACATGATATTCTTGAAATAGGAGCACACAAACTTTATATTGAATGGCAAGGTGAAGTGTTAAAAATGCAAATACAATCCCTCATATTTGGTCGATGCCTCAGGTTTGCCATTCAGGATTTTAGTTATGATCAAGAACAGTCCTAATGAACCCCAAGTGGGGTCCAGTCAATCTTCTTACTCATTAACAACTTCTTTCTGGTTACCTCCAATTTAATTAAAAAAAAACCATTTAGTTATTAAACTATTTGGGGGTATCTGGAAATCTTACTAATGGCATGCTTAAAATAAAAATGAGTTTTACGATATCGCAAAGAGAAGAAATTTCTTTTTGTATAAGTGTCTTTAGAGACAAGCTTGAAAAAGCTGTTTTTGCTACAGCTAGGACAACCATAGAACTCAAAAGGACTTCTTCCAGTTCTTTGTTTAGCTTTTCTTTGTGGATATAATTTCCTTTTCCTAAAAGATTCTGATAGTTATTAGCAAGTCACCAATCTTCTTGAGAGAAAGTGAAGTAGTAAAGGTTTTTAATGAGTTAGGAAACCTCCAAACTCATTAAGTTCTAAATACACAGAGGAGAAAGTGCCTCAAAAATTGAGTGCTATGTAAATTCATGCCATAGAAACAGGTACATGCATTTAGGTGAAAGAATCTCCCACAACAAAATTTTAGTTTGGCCATTCCTCATCATACATCCATGGCAAGCAAGTAGTCAGAACAGCTATAATGCAAGACATTTATTTATATTTATTTTTACTTCTTTGTTAAGTGCAGCACGGTTTCACTTAATCTTGTTTTCCTGAGAGTCTGGGTTGACTTACAGACTCTTCAGGGCAATATATGAAGATAAATTTTGAGGCATAATTGACAGCCTGGTGGTTTCCCAGGGGCTTATGTGCTGCTCTAGTGGGAAGAGATAAAGACCTTGTACCCTCATCAAGGCAGAGTGTGTCCTCATTTTTCAATTTACTTTTTCTTAAATTTAAATATTCTATCTAAAATTTCTAGGCATGAAAATATTGAAAGATCAATTGCTTGTTTAACAAATGGTTAGTGAAACACCTAAATGGATACTCCATTGTCTATCTCAGAGATGTTCCCAAAAGGACATCACATTTAGTGGCTTATTTACATAAGAGAAAAGGGATTACATGTTTAAAGAATTAAGGATTTTTATGTTTCTAACATAGTGTCTCTCACATCATGAAGTTACTTCTACAACAGAAATAAAAGACTTTATATCCTCATGCCATTACTATGTCATATCTAGGACGCCTTTCATGTGCATCGTCATTCTTATCAGGAGTTTACACTTTATCTTTGAACTTATCTCTCGCCTGGAAGTGATTCTTATTAGTTCTTTTGTTTCTGGAATACTCAGCTGCAAAGAATAGCGAGATATTATCCTGAAATGAGCACGCTCAGCTAAAGTAAATATGGTTTATGTGCAGAGAGTATTTGACAAGTTCTAGCTCCAAATATAGTAGATGTCATAAAGTGATTATAATAAAACAGGGGTTTGATTTTGTATATGCCATGGAAGTAATTTTCGTGGTCACCATAATCGCAGGTTTGTTGTTTCCGTTTGTTGATGACTGTAGGAAATTTTCTACTCCCTGCATAAATAGGAACAATAGAGCATGTGGTACTAAATCAATGTGTGTAGTCATTAAGACCTATAATAGGCCTCTATTTTTGTGAGCTCTGGCTGCTCTTATAAAGAACCAATAACAGGGGTAGACTATCCCTCTCTAGAAAGGGGGAAAGCATGAGGAGAAGATTCTGTTTAGCAAATGTAAGCTTCCTGAACACCCAGAAGTGAGAAACTGTTCAACTCCACAGGCTCGAATCCATTCCCATTGGAGGCCCAACCCAGTCATAGACTGCAGCTGGCCCATCCTGTCAGGAACTCTAATGATAAGCCTGAAACCACAACACCACTAATTCATTTGTTTTTATTCTCCAAAAGGACTTTTAACAATGGCCTTGTTTCGCTGGCTTTTATTATTGGGCAAACTTTTCATCTATTTGTATAACCTTCCAAAGATTTAAGGAGGAGAAAGAAACAAACATCCTTCAAAGATGAGAATAAAAAAGCAGAAAGAATGGGGGAATTGTCTTGGCCCACATTCCATAAACAGTTAACAGGCTACCTTAATCTGATTCAATCCACCATCTAGCCATCTATCTATCTATCTGTGATGACTGTCACAGCAAAAACATCCACATAGTTTCATAAATAATCAGTTCTTTCCTACTTGTCTGACAGGAGCCATCTGGACATGGCAACCAGGACACTAGGATAAGGTTTGTCTTGAAAAGTATAACATTTACTCATTCTCTCTTCTGAGCAGACAGAATGGTGATAACTGATGAATCAGGCAACCCTAGACATACTAATGATATGGATGTAGCTCTATCATTGACAGCTTAAAGATACAATTTAAGATGTGTCCCATAATGATCTCTGTAAGAATATTGGAGCGAATACTTAAATCTAGGGTAACATTATTAAGACAAACATGTCACCATGGAGCCAAATAAGTAAGTAAATAAATAAATAAAGCCCCAAGCCAATCAACAAATGTCACCATCAATTCTGCAAAGGTAGCTAACCCTAGGGGCAACATGGCCACTAAGCATATCTCTCTTGATCATTTACAAAAACAATTTCAGTTTGGGGGCAAGGCCCCATTCCATTATTTACTTTCTTTTACAGACATCATGCCTGACAAAATGCTGCAACCTGACACCCCAGCAGGCAGTTTTCACTATTGTACTAATGACATCATCTATTATAATGGTCACAACAATGTATCTTGTTTTAAATTTTTCTATGGAGTGATTTATTGTCTTGGCTATAAATTTATAAGAAATAAAATGCTATTTATTCATCGTCTCCTGAAGTGATGGCTTTATTCACAGTTCCTAGCAAGCACCTGGTTCACACTTGTTATTTTAGTGGGTGTGGGCTACAAAGTATCATGGCATGCAGTCACAAGCTAATTTCAGGCTTACACCTGTACCAACATAAGAGGGAAAAACTCAAGATATACTTTGAGAGCACCAAGATGGGGGTATTACTGTGAGAGTTTTGGAAAAATTATACAGCATGTAGAAAAGTTCGTAAGATTTATCAAGGATGTAGAATGGAAGGATGTGAGAATATCTTCCTCATTTACCATGCTGAAATCCCCAGTCTCTCACATGCTGTGTTTGTACTGTGGTTCTTGGGGTGAGTTGTGGGATGATACTCTCCATGGAGACCAGCAATAACATCCTTGTTATCCTCTGTAACAAAGACGAATTACAGTTGCAAGAGCTTAGCCACAGCCCCTTCAATAACCCTGTACAGATACCACCAGAAAGGAGGAAAAGAGTCTTCAACCATCTGCTGCCCGTCTTTAACATGAACAATGAAACACAAAATGGAAAGCCTTGGGAAGCGTTTACCTCCCTCTTTGAAGTTAGCCATGCCTAAGAACACTATCGATTTAGACATCTAAGTTCTCAACCCTCCTTGATCTGCCAGTGTACTCCCACCACCCAAAGCAAATAACTGGGAAAGCATGAAGGAGGGATTTGTGTGTGCTTTGGTTGTGAGGAAATACTTTTGAGTCAATCATTAATCAGCTTTTGTGCTTTTTCACTTAAAAAAGATTTCTTTCACTAAAAATACAGATGTGTAGACTCAGTGCACAGGAGAGCAAGTCAGAAGAGGACGCCTGAGCCCTGGAGCTGGTGTTGTAACAGCTGCAGTTGTGAGAGGCCCAGTGTGGGTATTAGGAACAAGTGCTCTTTATTGCTGAGCCTCTCTCTAGCATCTCTCAACATGTTTGCATTTTTATATGCAAATTATGTAACTGAAAATTCTGAAACTCTAATAAGGACTCAGTGTTTATAATTTTAAGGGAATAATTTTGCATAAAATTCAGGCTAGGAAATAGATTTACTGTAAATCACTGTGCTGGTGAATATAGCTGTGTGGGCTCTTTTTATTAATTCCCCCCCGTTAGGGGAAAGGGCTCTTATTGTCCCCATTCCCCTCTCATTCTTAGAGAAGGGGAGGCCTCCAAGGGGTACTAACCCACCCTGAACTCCAGTAGCAGTCAGGACTTTCAGTGAGGCCTGACTAGGCAGCCCAGCTAGGGGCAAGGGATGCAGAGGCAAGAGAGTCGGAGGCAGCCTTACTCCCTTTGTTAGGGGACCCATATGTTTACTAGCTGCACATCACATCTGCCACACATGTGTCGGGGCCGGGTCCAGCCCCTGTGGGCTCCTTGGTTGGTGGTTCAGTCTCTGTGAGCCCCATAGGCCCAGGTTAGTTCACTCTGTAGGTCTTCTTGTGGTGTCCCTGACTCCTCAGGCTCCTTCTTTCCTTCCTTGTACTCTTCCACATAACTTCTTGAACTTAGGCTAGTGTTTGACTGTGGTTCTCTGCATCTGTTTCCATCAGCTGCTGGATAAAGCCTCTCAGAAGACAGTTATGCGAGGATGTGTGTTCTTATGGTATTTGCAACTGGATGTGATTCATCCAGGCAAAGGCCTGTTTATGATGAGGTTCTAAACAAAATATTTTTAAAAATCACACCTGTGTTTTAGTATGAACGAAATCTTCATTTGGTAAAGTATTTGTGAAAAGTTTGGAATATTTCCATCTTTTGCACAAACAAAAAGCACCTCAGTTCCCACACCTGTTGCTGATGCTCAGCTTTCAGGGTTCACATAATCTGAGTGGCTTTTTCTCAGACAAAGTTTATTCTGGAGGAACTGGTTGCTACCTGCTGTTACGGGGGACCAAATATCTGAGTGGGGATCCAGTCTAGGCTCCAGCAGTAATACTCACCCTTTCCAGAGCACAGTGTGCCATCTGCTGACTCGCACAGACTCTTGCTCTGTTCTTCTGTCATATTACACTTCCGCAGGTGTTGGCAGAGCTTGCCAAACCATCCTTTCTCGCAAACGCAACGGCCACAGGAACACATGCCATGGCCTATGAAGCAATCATAGGATGAGGAAAAGTGAAAGATGTCAATTACTAGCCAGAAAAATCAGACTTTCTAAGATAGAGTGTAAATCACAGGGTCTCATCTCCATCAGACATACTTTCCTTACAGACAGTCATTCTGACACACCAGTATTTAAAATAGTGTTACAGCTATCGAACTTAGTGTGACACATTTAGATGTGATGTAGGAGATAAGCTTCCAAGTAAGAAATCTTGAAATTATTGAAAATGGAATTATGGCTTCTTTCTGGATATTGATCCTTTCTCCTTTACATTTCTATCAGCAGCAGGTGCTGGTGTCATTCTTCACTTTACACACCACAGCGCCCATTTAAATTTGAAGGCTAGTCACGTTATCACTGCTTGCAGCATTTGTTGTCTGCTTTCCCGTGCTCTACTAATAAAAACAAAGACATTACTAAGGATTTTATCTTTGCCCTTTCCTCTTCATGAAGAAGAGTGGATAGAGCATAAGTACTCATGCCTTTTATTGGTGTAAAAAAGTTAAAAATTGCATGAGGCTTGTTCACATTTAACTTTTGTTTTTTGTCTTTATTTCTGATGCTTGTTCTGTTTTTTTGTTATTGTTGAAATGTTTATCCTTTTATATACAACACTGTGTTTATGACAGTTATATCGGAGTATATAATCCTGTTTAACTGTGCACAAACTACTAGACTCCTGAATTTCCCAGTTTAGTTTCTTATTTCTACCTATTGTTTTGTTTCTTTCCCAATAGTCACACTTTCTTACAGCCAGATTCAGTTATTTGACTAGAAAGGATTGCTCAAGTATCTACTGTTAACAGAGTATGTTGCCAGAAACCAGGGCATAGGAAATGAAAGATGATGGGCACACTGATCCTTCTGTGTTCCCCAGGACATGTATCATTGTCATCTACACTGACAGGTGCTTCTGGTTCTGTGTTCTCCATTCTGTCTTGATCATGTGTTCTATGATACTCATCTCTGTTTATGAAAAGGTTAATGGACCGGACTCCCTTGTTGAGAAGTTATTATTATGATTTATTTAACATATCCACCCATGAATCCAGGTAGTGATTTCCATAACATATGACAATCTGAAAGGTAATATAAAGCAGATTAGAGACCACTTGAAAAGATATATGGACAAATACACCTATTCCCAGTAGCCTTTCCTCATACACTAAATCCTGTGTTGTTATAGCCCGTGAAGTCAGGTGTTGTCTCCACCTTACAGATGGGAAGTTGAACCTCTGAGGACTGTGCTATTGTTTAAAATCCTATAGCCCAGTCACACAGGACCAGAACTTTTTTCTAGTTTCTCTAATTTCAAGGCCCACATGCCTTCCATGGCAGCACAGCACCTTTCGTTTTAGGAAAGGAGCTGCCTAGTAGTAATTCCTCAGCATCTGTCTCTTTAACTTATACTTCATCTGTACACTTGTACCTAACTCCCCTTCCAAGTCTCCCCACAACAAGGTTTCTCATGCCCTTTGATAATCCACCTTGATTTTATCCTAATGTTTGATAATTCCCACTGCCTTTCTTTAATAATCTCCAGTTATCCTTCAATACTTTTTGACAATTAATCAAATGATAAAAATTTTCCATTTCTGTCTATCTGTCTGTCTCTGTCTCTATCTCCCTGTCTCCCCTCACATCTCTTCCTCCCTCCTTCCCTCCCTCCCTCCGTGTGTGTGTGTGTGTGTGTGTGTGTGTGTGTGTGTGTGTGTGTGGCCTGAAGAGGCTAGAAAAGGCATTTAGATCCCCTGGATTTACAGACTGCTGTGAGGTGCTGACAACAGAATCTGGTACCTTAGAAGAGTAGCAAGTGCTCTTAACTGCTGAGGCATCTCTCCATCATCCACAACTGCACCGTACTTTTTGAGACAGGATTTCCCACTGACCCTGGGGATTACTTACTTGGCTAGTCTGCTGGCCTGGAAAGCACAGTGATCCTTCTGTTTCTGCCTTCCATGCAGTGGTATATGCCACTTATGCCTGCCTTTGACATGTGTTTTGGTTGTCAGACTCAGGTCATAATGCTTTCACAGGAAGTGCTTCACCAACATACCTTGTTTCCAGCCCAAATCATTAGATTTCTGTTAACTATAAATGTTTCAGGGATGTGCCTTTAGTACATAAATCTCCCAAAGCCTTATTCCTGCCATGCTTTACTTGATGCTCTGTTACCATCCTAATGAGCACTTTCCTAATATCACTACATGATTTTCTTTCCAAAAGTAATCCTTTGGTATTGTTCATTTCTTTTAAATGCACAACTGTTCTAGTCATTCAATTCAAAATGTTTTGAATAACGATCTCTTCAACTCCTTCTGTCAGGGGAGCTGTCAAGTCCTGTTAGTATTAGCTACAACATAACATCATAATCCTTTGAGACATCTCCCTTCCAGGTCTCTCATATTCTTGCTCACACCGCCCTATCCTATGCTTCTCACGTAACACAGCTTTCCTCCTAGTGCTGTGGGATTTTCTATTGCTCGACCAGAAGGTCTTCATATGCATTAGAGTCCTAAAAAGTAGAGTTCTAAGCTGTTATTTTAATTTTATGTCTTCTCTTCTCACTTTAACCTCACTGACCCAAGTTTCCTGTGCATTTCTTACACTTGCTTAAGTGGAATGTCTTCCTCTCTCAATACGCACTATATCCAGGCCCTGACAAATCTACAAATCTCAGCAAATGACTGACTATACGTCCACAAAGAATTTTCTGATATCTGCAAGTTGAACTCATTTAATCCCTTATGAATTTATTTTTTTATTTGTGTGTGTGTGTGTGTGTTACTTGGGTTCAAATCCAAGGCCTATGAATACACTTTATAGCATTTTACACTACTTTGAGTTACATTTTGAAACTTCTATACATTTTACTTCTCACTTTGCATGGAAATCTGTAGTGTCAAGGAAGGCAGTCTGCTATTACAGAGTCAGTGGTTCCTAACAAAGAACAATATAATATGAAATACGTATGAAGAAAAAAGGGATCATATTTGCCATTTATTAGACCACTTAACATATCCTTTTACAAAATAAAATCGGCAACTATAACAGACAATAATCAAAATGCATTGGCATTTAAATTTTGATTTGTCACTTTATATTTTACTTAAATTATTAATTTTAATAGTGTATTCTTCATAAGTGAGTATAATTCAGTCATCAACTCAAGAAATGTTTGTTATGCACTGGGTATTATATTAACAGTTTGTAAACAGTAGTATAAAGCATGTATTGATACTATTTTTATGACACTTATAGTTTCCCAGGGGTGAACACAAGTCACAGCAAAAATTACACTTGGGTTACTGGAGTTCGAAGAGGCTGTTCCTACATGCAACAATGAGAACAGGGCAAACCAGGGTACTCGGAGGATCCAACAATCAACGTTCTAGGGGGAGAGCCCAGACATCTTTAGCACAAGAAATAGCTAGACATGTTTCAGGCAGTGAAGGCCAACTCTTTGAAGAAAAATGACTAAATGGTTAATAAAATGGGAGTGAAGTTCAGCAATAAGTACATAGCAAGTTGCATATTTTGGGTAAAGAACTTCAATCTGTCCTGAGAAGAATGGAGAAATGACAGAAGACATTAAACTAGATGATGTGGCATTATTAACAATTTGCAACATCACTTAAGTTACTCAGTGTGGTTAGGTGTGTTAGGGAATATGAATTGGGAGAATGTAGAAGGTAATTGATGATCAAGTCTAAATGGAAATAAGGAGAAACTGTTGATTTGAGTTTTGTCTTGATGGTAGAATGTGCGCCTATGCGATAAACTGTGGAAATAGATGTTACACATATGGGGAAAAATCATTGGTGTTCTGTCTAAAAATTAATAAGTTCATTTTATTAAATAAAGAAGTTTCAGAAGTTTGAATAAAAAAACATTGACTCTTTGTTGAATCTCCTGTGTTTAAAGACCCTTAAGACACTGAACTACAAGGTCAGACAAGTAATGACTTCATCTAGGAGCTCAAAGAACAGGTTGAGGCTGATTCTAAGCAAACATATACTGATATTTTCAACAGTGCACACCATTTTGAGTTTTAGAAGTGAATGAGCCCAAGCAGGAAGAATAAGTTCTCACAAACTCTCAGTTTCAAGTAAACTAATCCATTTTATCTTTTACTGATTAAACAATTCCCTCTATTTATCTGATATCTTTCTCCCTTTCTTAATATTAAGAAAAACCTCAATGTTTGTTTGTTTGTTTCAGAGAAGTGATACTATGTCCAACTTGGAGAGTATCTGATGTACATGGTCATATGATTTGGCTCTAATAAATGAAAAATAAAAGAAACTCTCTCAGTGAAGTTTCCAGGAAACTTATACTTTAAAGGGAATGAGACAAACAGGTATTTTGCATCCATTCTTTTCTATCTCTTCCTCCTCTTTTATTTTTCCCTGAAAAATGGACACATTAAAGGCTGTCTATGATAATGAAAATAAAACTCATGTTTGGAAAGCAGGACAGAGCACAAATGAAGACAGAAGAGGCTTAGGACATGGGTGGGACTCTGACATCCATCTTCCTTCCTATTTGTGGAGTGCCACCATACAGAGTTAGGGTCAATGTCCTTAGCTAACCACAGTCCTGACTGGTATGTGATTTTAAGATGCCATTGGTGACACTCCCTTAAATTCTGCACTGTCCATCTTAGAAAGCCTTCCTCTTCCTCAGAATATGAACCCAGCAGTTTTCTGACATTGCTAAATTTATAATCATAGCCTGTTTGGTTTCCTTCAGATTCAGCCATGAGCAGGATAAATCCCAGAAGAAATAGGAACTGATTGCGTAATTAAGAGGTGGCTCCTCATTATTCTTTCTCGCTTCTTAAATTGGACTCCTGGGCAGCTATTCCAGAAGCAAGGGGGAATTAAAAACAGCAATAGGCAGCCTTTTCCTCATTCTCATCCTGGTGTAGGGCATGGAAAAGGGAAACCCTGATTAAACTTAAATTCACTTAAATAATTAAACACATGTAAGACAGCACTGGAATATATTTTGTACAGAATTTGAAAGTTATGTCTTGCTGAAAATGAATATATCTTAGGAACTATCACTCAGACAAAGCATTTTTAAATAGTGAATTATTTCAAAAGAAATCCATGCCAATTATAAGTTATATTTATTTTATTTGTTAACAAAAATGCACAAAGAAAATCTTGATACCCTGTGTGGTGATGGAACATGACTCACCCACAAGCTAATTAAATGAAGAAAGGTCCTACCTCACACTGATTTTCTTTTTGCCATTTTTATGACTCGTTTTGAGGTTGCAATTTTGGTTTAATCAAAACTAATATGTTTAAAATTATGAAATTAGTTACATTCACCTTTGAATACAATAGCTAATTTATCTTAACCTGACAGAGTAGGTTTAACCATCTTTAGTTTTATTGTTAGGGGAATGGATAAACAACATTGGCTCTTGGTTTTTACATGCTTTCTGGTTAGGTAAACATGCAGATGTTTGCAGTTTACATATTTGCTGCTTATATTCTCAAACAGTCTCTGTGTTTGAGTGAGAAGCTGTATTAGTTTTCTGGCCACAGTCTGAACATGCAGCATTCTCACTAAATCTCAAGGAGAGCCCATGAATCAGTCTGGTGGTAAACTGACCACAAGGTCCAAACTCAAATGTTCAATTTATTCATTGAGCCCAACCTAGAAGAAGGCTGCTCACATACTTCATTTTTACTTAGTAATGGTGGGTGTCCCATCACTGGCTTCCTGAAACAGGGGAGCACTAGTTAACTTTAACTCTCAACTTGACACAGCCTACAATCACCTGAGAAGGAAGTCTCAATTAAGGGATTTTTCAAGATCAGACTGGCCCATGAGTATGTTTCTTGATTGTTAATTGATGTAAGAGCTGAATGATAAATGCAATTTAATGTACTAGAGAATTTGGAGTTTCCCTAGCTATATTATCAAAATAGTTCAGTGGTGTTAATGAACTTAGATTTAAAAACAAAGAACCCAGGGTAAGATGATCAATCCTCATACAGAAAGGCAAAGAGAATGGATATCAGAAGATGGAGAAAACAGGGAATAGTACAGGAGCCTACCATACAGGGTCTCTGAAAGACTCTACCCAGCAGGGTATCAAAGCAGATGCTGAGACTCATAGCCAAACTTTGGGCAGAGTGCAGGGAATCTTAGGAAAGAAGGGGGAGATAGAAAGACCTGGAGAGGACAGTAGCTCCACAAGGAGAGAAACAGAACCAAAAAAATTTGGGCCCGGGGTCTTTTCTGAGACTCCAGCCAATGACCATACATGGAGATAACCTAGAACCCCTGCACAGATGTAGCTCATTGTAGCTCAGTGGCTACCATGGGATCCCTAATTATGGGAACAGGGACTGTCTCTGACATGAACTCAGTGGCTGGCTCTTTGATCACCTCCCCACTGAAGGGGAAGCAGCCTTACCAGGCCACAGAGGAAAACAATTCAGCTAGTACTGATGAGACCTGATAGGCTAGGTCAGAGGGAAAGGGAGGAAGACCTCCCCTATCAGTGGGCTTGGGGAGGGGCATGGGAGGAGATGAGGGAAGGAAGGGTGGGGTTGGGAGAGGCTGAGGGAGGTGACTACAGCTGGGATACAAAGTGAATAAACTAATTAATAAAAATGTAAATTACAAAAGAGTTCTACCTCTTAAAGGAAGCCTATAAAAATACAATAAAATGTCAGATATTATTTTGGGTGACATATATATTTGGCTTTTCAAGACACAGTTTCACTGTGTAGCCTTGGTTGTTCTGGAACTCACTTTGTAGAACAGGCTGGTCTCAGACTCAGAGATCTGTCAGTCTTTGCCTCAGGAATGCTGGGATTAAAGGTGTCTGCCACCAACATCAGGTTTGGATGATATTTTGATGAATAAATTTAATTATTTTTTGCTATTCCTTAGTTAAGTGTTTCAAAGAAAACACTTATTTAAAAGTAACTTTCAGTATTCATTATTTTCTGGAAAAATCAATAATGAAATCTGCAGGAAACAAATGGAACTAGAATATATTATATTACGTGACTATCTAGAATCAGAGGATACATGCTATGTTTTTCTCCTTTATGTTCTTACATTATGTTTCTAACATTTACATAAATATATTTTTGTGAAAGTAAGTGTGGCTATAAGCTCAGAAACAGCTAAACAGGGGTCCGCTAGACAGGAAAAATAATATTTGGAAGATGAATTGGGAAGAATAAAATAACAGAGGCTAGGTAGGGAAAAAGGTAGAAGTAGGAACACTGAGGGTGAGAGAATGGAGAAGAAGGGAGGGCTCAGCCTTTCCTAAGCATGAAAACGCTATAAAACACTTTTGTTACTTTTCATTCGACTAAAAATGAGTTAAAAGGACAAAATCTATAACAATGTATAAAAATAGAGGTAAAACCTTTTTTATTGTAAATAATAATTGAGTAAAGTGCCCCAACCAAAGCTCGTCCAACCCTGGTTCAGGGTCGACTAAGAACACCCTAAGGGTGCGAGGAGGTGTGCCCGGAGGGCTAGTCAGCAGTTGGGAGCCCTCACGCCGCCGAGGACGAAGGTTGGTTTCACAGCAGCGGTGCTAAGCAGCGCATAGCTACCTAAAACTCTGGCTCCAAGGAATCTGATGCTTTCTCCTGGTAGCTGTGAGTCCTGACATGCACTGGATGCTCATGCATAGCCTCAGGCATCTTCACATACACGTAAAACAAATATTTTTAGAAGTCAGAAGGGTTTGAAATATCTTCCATCAACATAACAAATACCTTTTATTCTATGTGACTTTGTTTAGCCTTCACAGACCTAGATACTTTCATATAAAACATCACTCAACCAAAGATGTAAATCCAGTCCAAGCCTACTCCAACTTGAAGAATTTTATGCTTCAAAACTAGGAAAAATTTTCATTTTCTCTTTATGTGTGGACGGATGTTTATCTCTTTATATTCGATGGATGTCCTTTTTTGCTAAGTTTGAAAAATAACTTGAGGCAGGGAAGGTGATGGAGGGAGAAGAGAAGAAGAGAGTTTGATTATATCCACACTCACAGCACCTTGCTGAGGCACGTGCCTCATGGAGGCATTGCATACAGAGGAAATGACTTCCTGAAGGAAGTCATCTAGAAGCAGATCTGGCTGCTTTATTCAGAAGAATGTGAGAAGATGAGGCTCAGAAAAAAAAAATATATGATATATAAATATATATACAATCATTATATGTGTGTGTGTGTGTGTATAAAAAGACAGAGTCATGATATATCCCAACTTCTCCATCCCAGGTGCCCTCGATGAAGACCCATTCTTTTCAACAATGTGACAGCTGGTAAATGCAAAGTGTAAGCTCTTGCATCACTCTAACATTGCAAAGGAGAGTAGGATTCACCCAGGTTGACCCTGGCTCTATCATTAAATCATGAATGTTTATAAATGTTGTTTATTCTCTAGAGTTAGATTCTCTCTTCTAAGGTTCAAGTAAATATTCAGATTGGTATTCCAAACCAGTCTCCTTTTAAAGATGTGGGGAAGAAACCAATACAGCGTCAGACACGCGGCATTCTGCTTCGAGGGTTATAGCTATATGATCGTCTTCTCTTCAGATCATAGACCAGATACATAAAGTTAAACTCTACAGTACACGGATATTAGTGTTTCTATCTCAGAAGACAAGCTTGACCCCCGCAAGAGCCCAAGTCTCATTCTGTGACTCCTCAAAATGGGTTTCAGGAACTCTACAAAGACATCCTTGTTGTTAAAAAAGTCATGAGAATTTTTGCTTCCTTACGAACTACTTGCTGTACTTTTGTTTCAAGTTTAAACACCTTCCACAATGGAGGATCTCCTGTGTTTTAAGACCAACCAAAAATAGAAGAAAACCATGATATTGAAACAGTCAAGGCCCATGTAATATTTTTCATAAAGCAATAATCAGAAAATACAGAAATTAAAAACACATTATTTTAATTCACCACCTTAATGAAACCACAATGTGAAAGTCAGTGCAAAGCTAAGGTAGGAAGCACCGTTTACCTTTCCGGTGGCATTTAAGATGATCTAGAGCGTATAGATTTCATTATGTTTATCATATCTTATAGGTCTATATAAGTGAGTATATACCGTGTTTGTCTTTCTCCCTCTGGGACACCTCGCTCAGGATGATCTTTTCTAGATCCCACCATTTGCCTGCAAATTTCATGATTTCCTTCTTTTTGATTGCTGAGTAGTATTCCATTGTGTAAAAATACCACAATTTCTGTACCCATTCCTCCGTTGAGGGACATCTGGGTTGCGGACATGGGGTAAGATTATCAATCCTCGTTTAGAAAGACAGATGGGATGTGCATTGAACATATGACAGGAGTCTACTGAGCGCATTTGAAAGACTCTAACTAGCAGTGTTTTCAAAGCAAAGACTCATGACCAAACCTTTGGCAGAGTACAGGGAATCATAAGAAAGAAGGGGAGTTAGTCTGATGAGGAAAGGATAGGAGCTCCACAAGGACCAAATATATCTGGGCACAGGGTCTTTTCTGAGACTGACATGCAACCAAGGACTATGTATGATTGTAACCTAGAACCTCTGCTCAGATGTAGCCTGTGGTAGCTCAGTAACCAATTGGTTTCCCATAGTGAGGGGAACAAGGACTATTTCTAACAGGAACTCAATGACTGGTTCTTTGGCCTCCCCACCCCCCAAGGGAGGAGCAGTCCTGTTAGGCCACAGAGGAGAGCTTTGCAGCCAGTCCTGAAGATACCTGATAAAACAGGATCAGATGAATGGGGAGGAGGTCCCCCATATTAGTGGACTTGGCAAGGGGCACGGTGGAGATGAGGGAGGGAGGGAGGGACTGGGAGGGAATGAGGGATCGGGACACGGCTGGGATACAGAGTTAATAAAATGTAACTGATAAGAAAAAAATAAAAAATAAAATGTTAAAAAAAATAAAAATAATAAAAATAAAAATAACTTTGCTACAAAAAAAAGATGAACTAGAGCTAATCTGCATTAATCCTAGTTTTGTATTTTCAGGCTCACACATTTCTAAATTTATGTGCAGCTGCAATCTCACTACTTAAAGAAGGATAAGAGCATATATGTGGAATGGTATAAAACCCCGTGGTTCAGTTTCATAGTCCCAGCTAGGGTCAAAGAATGTTATGTTTTCTTTCCTTTCTAGCTTTTATTTCATAAACAGTCTCTCTTCCACGGTCCCTTCAGCGCACATTCTGTTCATTTTTTTCTTATTTTATTACCAATTTTGATAATTCAAAGAGTGGTACTGTGTTGAAAAGTACTTTTGTTTATTTTTCCGAGTGTAAATACACATTTTAGATGAAATTTAATCAGATATACCATGTCTTGAATTCAATATTAATGGATCAGTATATTCAAACGATGTATTTGTTTATCTTCTGGAACCTAGCTACCACAAACACAAAAGATTGAATACATGTTGAATCTTACTGTTGAGGTATGTTACCAGATGGAACACCAAGGATGACTAGTACATTACACGTGATGTTGAGTCTTTATTCTTCTTTATAACATGACCAAACAACTGGGAAAAGACTCCACCATGAAGGAACTGTATAGATGTATACAACTACATAATGTATAAATATATATATATATATATATATATATATATATATATATATATATATAATGTCTCAGTGTAGGTTACAAACAGTAGAGATAATCAAGGTACACAGGAAGGTAGCTATGAATTTAGAAAGATGGATAATGACGATGGAATGGGAAGAGAGCTGCCAAATGAGAGTCAAAGGTTAGAAGTCAGAGGGCGGCCAGATGATATTATCACTCTTGATAAGATAAAGCATTTGAAGACTGACAGAGCCACATTCCCACTCCTGGATGATGCTCATCTCAGCATTACATCTCTTGGACTTTCATCTTCTCATTTTGCTCTTCAGACTACTCTTACTCTGCCTTATTCTTTGTTTTGGTAATTGATTTTCAGGGGGCTCTTAGATCCCAAGAGCAAGGCAAGAAGCTGAGTTTCAGTTTGGACTGTGATCTTACAGTTTCTTTCCAAAGTTTCTGGGTGGCATTGCACCCCTCCACCAGTGTTTCTGAGTAAAATTACAGAAATAATGAACAAATGTTGGCCTGCATGGAAAACTTTCACTTGCTACCAACTAGCATAGAACTTAGAAATTGATTTAGATTAGACAGTCTTTTCACATATATCCCCAAGTCAAGAGTTCCTGCTTATAAAAGTGGTAATAAAGCTACATTGCTTTTTAGGTCTAATGGTGTATTTATTAACTTTATTTGAACAGTATTTTTTTAATTTTAATGTTATATTAATTATAGTTTATTCACTTTGTAACCTTGCTGTACCCCTGTCCATAATTCCTTCCCAATCCCGTCTTCCCTCCCTCATCTCCTCCCATGCCCCTCTCCAAGTCCACTGATAGGGGAGATCCTCCTCCCCCTTCATCTGACCCTAGCTTATCAGATCTCATCAGGACTGGCTGCACTGTCTTCCTCTGTGGCTTGGTAAGCCTGCTTCCCCATTGGGGGAAGTGATCAAAGATTCAGCCACTGAGTTCATGTCAGAGACAATCCCTGTTCCTATTACTAGGGAACCCACTTGGAGACTGAGTTGTCCTGGGCTACATCTGTGCAGCAGTTCTAGGTTATCTCCATGCATGGTCGTTGGTTGGAGTATCAGTCTCTGAAAAGACCCCTGGGCCCAGATTTCTTGGTTCTGTTGCTCTCTTTGTAGAGTTCCTCTCCCCTCCAGTTCTTTCTATCTTCCCTTTCTTTCATAAGATTCCCTGCACTCTGCCCAAAGTGATTTTAAAGAGATAAGCAATAAAGAAGGGCAGGCAAAGCAAGCAGCATCCAGATGATGTAAAGCTGACAGAACAGTTGCTACCTCCACAGACCACACCGTCCAGGTCCTCACAATGCCGGTCATCACACTCGCAGGTCTTGCCGTACACTCTGGTGTCCCCGGGGGGGAAACAGGTACATCTGCCGCACTCACATTTGCCTACAAGGGATCCGGAGAGAACAGTGTGAGGAGAGTCAGCCCGAGAAGGGCCTTCAGGGAAACAGGCACATGCAAAACCCAGTCTTCTACACTGTTCAGCAAATGCCTTTTTCACCTTCCCTACAAGACGTTGAAGGTCAAACACAAATGTCAAGAATCCTGGGAGTGGACAGGACAGTGGCTGTCTGAGAAGCTGGCCACATATGGTATGCCGCTTTTGTTTTGTTTTAATTAACCCTGAGGGAGAAGTCCATGTTGAAACTATTTAACACCTAATTTAATCTGGGTATACCATTAAAATGACAGCATCAAAGCATCATATATGATTATATATATATATATATAATATTCACATATGATCAGTATATATTTTCATTTAATTTAACATAATTTGGTTATTTAAAAAAATTTACTTGGGAGTGGAACACCACATGAGAAAAATAATCATAGGTCTATTTCTGTTTGATAACTTAGTGATTATTATGTCCAATTCTCTAGTTCATAAAATTCATTTCAATATGGAACAAATATCAAAACCTATGACCTTCAAATTTTATTATATTTAGTTTAAAATATCACAGTACAAATATATTGAAGAATGAGTTTGATTCATGCTTAGAGAAACTCCTCAGCTAGTGAGATAAAAATTGCCACCATTATTTCTTCAGTTGTACCTAGATGCCAAACAATGATCACTTGCTTTGTCTCTTTGTTTTTACAATACCACATATTGACCAACACATTATACCCATTTAACAGGACAAGAAGTTGATATATCATTGAGGCTAAGTAGTTGTTCAAGGTGAAACAGCTATTAAAGATTAGAATCAAAATTCAGACCCATTCTTACTGACCTTGAAGATTGTTCACCTAACTATTAAGTTATATTGTATCTTATTTAATATAGCATCATGCGACTACACAGGAAGAAACTTCCTTTTGTCTGAGAAATTGGACTGGTTTGCCAGAAATTCATCTGGATGACAGTGCTTCAAGACATCTGTTCCTCCCAGTCATTTGCTCAGATATCATAATTACATACCCACTGACATGATCCTGTGCCGTTTCGGGCTGACCCAGCAATGCTGTTGAAATTTGGCATTGGTGATGATGGAGGAAAAAAAATAGTATTTAGAATTATACAGTCTCAGAGCTGAAAATGCAGATGATCTAATGCAATGATTCAGTGTTCCTGGCAGGAGTGGTGGGGCCAGTGTTCGCATAGAATATTCTACATGATGAAACACTTTCAATCATGTTTTCTTTTGGATAACTCCTCTTCCTATTTGAGGATGGATCTAACTTCAGCCACAAAGAAGGGTCTCTTTCTGAATGACAGCCCTTCTTCTTGGACTTTAGTGGCCAGATGAAGAGACATTAAACCCTCTTGCTAGAGTTCTGCTTATCAAGCAAAGGTACAGGCTCCAAGCTAAAACCGAGAGCTCAGGACAGCACACAGAGCCAGCAGCTTGTGTCCTGGCTGTCCCTGCTACTCCAGCCTACTGCAGAGGCTGATGATACAAGAGACTTATGACCACGAATTCTTCATGCAACATTTTCCACCATTAGGGAAGCACATAGTCAATGGTGGCTGCACACTGAAGACAGACGTTGCTGAAGTACTTTACTTCCTCCTACTCTGGGACTTTCGACCACCTTCTCTGCAGCATTCCATAAATGGTGAGAAGCCAGTGAAAATATGTATTCTCTGCCTACTCAGGTTACACGGCAGAATCGCTCCTTGTCTCTCATCTGGTGTCTTTTCACTACTAAAGCACTAACTACAACTTTGTACTCGATAATCAGGGCCTAAATCTTATCAGAACAGTGAGATTGTCCCAGTGCGATCTACCAGTGTGCCTTTGCTTGTTCTGGCAGTTGGCAAAACAACTCTGCCACTGAAGTAGAAAGACAGTGATATGGACATTTATTGTCTTAACTGAAAGAAGAGTTGGATTAATCTGTATCTTTTATTTAAGAAATGATATTGTATTACAAATTGTTTTAAAGTTTTGACAATATGAGTGTGGTTTCACAAACTACCCTAAAATTAAAATTATAAATAAGAACAGAAGAAGGATAGCATATATGTCTAGTACTAATGAGTACTAGATTGTACTCAATTGTAAACATTGTAAACAAAATGTTTACATTGTAAACAAAAAGAATATAATCGAGAATGCTAAAGTAAATGAAAACAAATAGGTGGTTTATAAGAAAATTCAAAAAATATTTAAAAGAAAACCTGTGTGGTAAGAAATTCATTGTGTAGATAGACCACAATTTGTGCAACCATTCCTCAACTGAAGGGCATCTGGGCTGCTTCCAGCTTCTGGCTATTACAAATAAGGCTGCTACAAATGGTTGAGCATATGACCTTATTGTGTACTTGAGACTTTTTTGGGTATATATGCCTAGGAGAGGTATAGCTGGATCTTGAGAAAGCACTATTCCTAGTCATCTGAGAAAGCACCAGATTGCTTTCCAGAGTGGTTGTACAAGTTTACATTCCCACCAGCAGTGGAGGAGGGTTCCCCTTTCTCCACAACCTCTCCAGCATGTGTTGTCTCTTGAGGTTTTTATCTTAGCCATTCTGATGGCTGTAAGGTGAAATCTTAGGGTCGTTTTAATTTGCATTTCCCTGATGGCTAATGAGGTTGAGCATTCCTTTAAGTGTTTCTCTGCCATTCGATATTCCTCTATAGAGAATTCTCTGTTTAGCTCTGTACTCTTTTTTTTTAATTGGATTACTTGATTTTTTGCTGTTTAACTTCTTTAGTTCTTTATATATACTGGATGTTAGTCCTCTGTCAGATATAGGGTTGGTGAAGCTCCTATCCCAATCTGTAGGCTGTCGTTTTGTTCTGAGGACAGTGTCCTTTGCTTTACAGAAGCTTTTCAGCAAGGACTATGCATGGAGATAACCTAAGACCCCTGCACAGATGTAGCCCTTGGCAGTTCAGTATCCAAGTGGGTTCCATTGTATTAGGAACAGGCACTGTCTCTGACATGAACTGATTGGCCTGCTCTTTAATTACCTCCCCCTGAGGGGGAACCAGCCTTACCAGGACACAGAAGAAGACACTGCAGCCACTCCTGATGAGACCTAATTGACTAGGATCAGAAGGAAGGAAAAGAAGACCTCCCCTATCAGTGGACTTGGGGAGGGGCATGCATGCAGAGGGTGGAGGAAGGGAGGGATTGGGATGGGAAGAGGGAGAGAACCACAGGGGGGATACAAAGTGAATAAAGTGTAATTAATAAAGAATTAAAAATATATATATAAAGAAAAATATTCATTACTTATGCATAAATATGCAAAAAAAGAAATTCATTCAGTCAATATATTCAGTACCATCCTTCCAAAACTTGCCTAACGTGTATTCTACACTTATTTGAACTACTTGCCCTAATTAAATGTAGCTAATGTAGAGTTCACACTTACAAAAAGTCAGTTCAATAATACTTTGTATAAAAGTCAGTAATGCTGACTATGCAGTGTTTTAATGCTTATTAAACATTAGTAAAGAATAATAAGGAAGGAAGCTATGTATAGATATATATGGATTTAGATAAAAATAGATTTTATGCATTTCACAATTGACACATAAAACCCAGAAATACTCTAATTCAGCTATTGAAAAAAATGCACAGTTCATAGCCCTATGTATAGACAATAACTAACAAACTTAAAGTACATCTCATTTAAATTAAATATTAATTTAAATTTTTTGCTTTACCTATATCATCAAGATATAAAACATTTTCTTTCAAAGATGTCCATATTTTGTCCAGGACCATATTTTTTTGCAAGAACTAAATACTACTTAAAGACACTGACTTAGGCTGTGGATGAAGCTTCCTGTTTACCTAGCAGTCATAACACCAGTACCACAAAATAAAATAAAGTCTAAATGTACTCTAATATATGAATAAATGTATAAATATTTATATTTTATATAAATTTATATGAAATTATATTATAAAATATATTATATTATAAAAATTATATTATAAAATTATATTTTTATATACATTGTGTTTTGTGTAAGGTTCCTGAAATGGGATTATCTTGCAAAATAAAAGAGCCATTTCTACATTTTCTGCTTCTCTTAAGAGGTTGCCTCATTTCACTAAATATTGATTAAAAATAAGATAGTTGAATCCCACAGTGACAGAGAATACGCTATATACTCACCAAAACCAGGCAGAAACGCCATACAAGCTAAGCACAGCAGACGCGGGGCTTCCCAAGCTTGGAGAGCACAGTGAAGAGACCCCAGGATTTCCCAGAAAGCATCTGGACTAGCAACCCAGTCTCCAGTTACAATGGGACTTTCTAACCTAGTGGCGGAGCAGCACTGAGCATGGACACTTCTCCAAAATAGACCATATAGTGGGTCACAAAGAAAGCCTCAACAGATACAAAAGAATTGAAATAATCCCTTGTATACTATCTGACCACCATGGACTAAAGCTGGACCTCAACAACAACAGAAACAACAAAAAGCCGACACGCACATGGAAACTGAACAACTTACTACTCAAAGACAGCTGGGTTAAGGAAGAAATAAAGAAAGAAATTAAAGACTTCATAGAATTCAATGAAAATGAAGGCACAACATACCCAAATTTATGCGACACATTAAAAGCAGTGCTCAGAGGAAAATTTATAGCACTAAGTGCCTGCAAGAAGAAATTCGTAACATCACATACAAACAACTTAATGGCCCAACTGAAAACCCTAGAAAAAAAAAGAAGCAGATACACCCAAGAGGAGCAGAAGGCTGGAAATAATCAAACTCAGGGCTGAAATCAATCAATTAGAAACAAATAAAACTATTCAAAGAATCAATGAAACAAAAAGCTGGTTCTTTGAGAAAATCAACAAGATAGACAAACCCTTAGCCAAACTAACTAAAAAGCAGAGAGAAGCTATCCAAATCAGCAAAGTCAGAAATGAAAATGGGGACATAACTACAGACACTGAGGAAATCCAAACAATCATTAGGTCATACTATAAAAGCCTATATGCCACAAAATTTGAATATCTAAATGAAATGGATAATTTTCTTGACAGATTCCATCTACCAAAATTAAGGCAAGATCAGGTAGAAAGACTGAATAGCCTGATATCTCCCAAAGAAATTGAAGCAGTCATCAACAGTCTCCCCTCCAAAAAAAAGCCCTGGGCCAGATAGCTTCAGCACAGAATTCTACCAGACCTTCAAAGAAGTGCTAACACCAATTCTCCTCAAACTATTCCACAAAATAGAAACAGAAGGAACACTACCAAACTCATTCTATGAAGCCACAGTCACCTTGATACCTAAACCACACAAAGACCCAACAAAAAAAGAGAACTTCAGACCTATCTCTCTTATGAACATTGACGCAAAAATACTCAATAAAATACTTGCAAACCGAATCCAAGGACACATCAAAGATATCATCCACCATGACCAAGTAGGCTTCATCCCAGGCATGCAAGGGTGGGTCAACATACGGAAATCCATCAATGTAATCCACCATATAAACAAACTGAAGGAGAAAAACCACATGATCATCTCCTTAGACGCCGAAAAAGCATTTGACAAAGTCCAACACCCATTCATGTTTAAAGTATTGGAGAGATCAGGGATACAAGGCACATACCTAAAGATAGTAAAGGCAATATACAGCAAGCCTATAGCCAACATCAAACTCAATGGAGAGAAACTTAAATCAATCCCACTAAAATCAGCGACAAGACAAGGCTGCCCATTGTCTCCATATCTCTTCAACATAGTACTTGAAGTCCTAGCCAGAGCAATAAGACAACTAAAGGAGATCAAGGGGATACAAAGTGGAAAGGAAGAGGTCAAAGTGTCACTATTTGCAGATGGTATGATAGTATACATGAGTGACCCCAAAAATTCAACCAGAGAACTCCTTCAGCTGATAAACACCTTCAGCAAAGTGGCAGGATACAAAATCAACTCAAAAACATCAGAAGCCCTCCTGTATACCAAAGACAAAAAGGCTGAGAAAGAAATTAGGGAAACAACATCCTTCACAATAGCCACTGATAACATAAAGTACCTTGGTGTGACTCTAACCAAGCAAGTGAAAGACCTGTTTGAGAAAAACTTCAAGTCTCTGAAGAAAGAAATTGAAGAAGATATCAGAAGATGTAAAGAACTCCGGTGCTCATGGATTGGTAGGATTAACATTGTGAAAATGGCCATCCTGCCAAAAGCAATCTACAGATTCAATGCAATTCCCATCAAAACACCAACTCAATTCTTTACAGACCTTGAAAAAAAGATTCTCAGCTTCATATGGAGAAACAAAAAACCCAGAATCTCCAAAACAATCCTGTACAACAGATCATCTGGAGGTATCTCCATCCCCGATCTCAAGCTGTACTACAGGGCAACAGTAATAAAAACTGCATGACATTGGCATAGAAACAGAAAGGAGGATCAATGGAACTGCATAGAAGACCCAGAAATAAACCCACACACCTATGAATACTCAATATTTGACAAAGAAGCCAAATCCATTCAATGGAAAAAAGACAGCATCTTCAACAAACGGTGCTGGACCAACTGGATGTCTACATGCAGAAAAATTAAAATAGATCCATATTTATCACCTTGCACAAAACTAAAGTCCAAGTGGATCAAGGACCTCAACATAAAACCAGATACTCTAAATCACTTGGAAAAAAAAGTGGGGAACAGCCTAGAACTCATTGGCACAGGAGACAACTTCCTAAACAGAACACCAAAAGCACAGGCTCTAAGAGCAACAATCAATAAATGGGACCTCATGAAACTGAAAAGCTTCTGTAAAGCAAAGGACACTGTCATCAAAACAAAACGCCTGCCTACAGATTGGGAAAGAATTTTCACCAACCCTTTATCTGACAGAGGACTAATATCCAGTATATATAAAGAACTAAAGAAGCAGAAAAGCAACAAACCAAGTAATCCAGTTAAAAAATGGGGAACAGAGCTAAACAGAGAATTCTCGAAAGAGGAATATCGAATGGCAGAGAAACACTTAAAGAAATGCTCAACCTCATTAGCCTTCAGGGAAATGCAAATCAAAATGACCCTGAGATTTCACCTTACACCCATCAGAATGGCCAAGATCAAAACCTCAAGAGACAACACATGCTGGAGAGGTTGTGGAAAAAAGGGAACCCTCCTCCACTGCTGGTGGGAATGTAAACTGGTACAACCACTTTGGAAGTCAATCTGGCACTTTCTCAGACAATTAGGAGTAGTGCTACCTCAAGACCCCGCTATACCACCCCTAGGTATATACCCAAAATTTGCTCAAGTACACAACAAGGACATTTGTTCAACCATGTAGCAGCTTTATTTGTAATAGCCAGAACTTGGAAGCAACCCAGATGTCCATCAATGGAAGAACGGATACAGAAATTGTGGTATTTTTACACAATGGAATACTACTCAGCAATCAAAAAGGAGGAAATCATGAAATTTGCAGGCAAATAGTGGGATCTAGAAAAGATCATTCTGAGTGAAATATCCCAGAAGGAGAAAGACAAACATGGTATATACTCGCTTATATAGACCTACAAGATATGATAAACAATGAAATCTATACACCTGAAGAAGATAATCAAGAAAGTGAACAAGGGCGAAGATGATCAATCCTCATTTAGAAAGACAAATGGGATGTGCATTGAATATATGACAGGAGTCTACCACAAAAGGCATCTGAGAGACTCTAACTAGCAGTGTTTCAAAGCAGACACTAAGACTCATAACCAAACCCTCGGCAGAGTGCAGGGAATCATATGAAAGAAGGGGAGTTAGTACGATATGGAAAGGATAGGAGCTCTACAAGGACCAAATATATCCGGGCACGGTCTTTTCTGAGACTGACACTCAACCAAGGATCATCTATGGATATAACCCAGAACTTCTGCTCGGATGTGGACCGTGGTAGCTCAGTAACCAAGTAGTTTTCCAAAGTAAGGGGAACAAGGACTATTTCTAACAGGATCTCAAGGGCAGGCTCTTTGACCTCCCCCCCAACCCCACCCAGGGGAGGAGCAGTCCTGTTAGGCCACAGAGGAGGACTTTGCAGCCAGCCCTGAAGATACCTGATACAACAGGGTCAAATGAAAGGGGAGGAGGTCTTCCCCTATCAGTGGATGTGGAAAGGAACAGGGAAGAGACCAGGGAGGGAGTTGGGGAGGGAATGAGGGAGCGGGATACAGCTGGGACACAGAGTTAACAAAATGTAACTAAAAAGAAAAAGAAAATTAAAAAAAAAATAAACATTCAAAAAAAATAAGATAGTTGGAAAAGGTGCATATTACCAAGTATTATAAAAATTTATTAATTACAGTTTATTCACTTTGTAGCCCAGCTGTAGTCCCCTCCCTCAACCCCTCCTAATCTCACCTTCCTTTCCTCTTCTCTTCCCATACCTCTCCTTCAGTCCAGTGGATGCTGAGACTCATAGCCAAACTTTGGGCAGAATGCAGGGAATCTTATGAAAGAAGGGGGAGATAGAAAGACCTGGATGTGGACAGGAGCTCCACAAGGAGAGCAAGAGAAGCAAAAAATATTTGGATTTTTTTATGGCTCTAAAAATGACCATTAATATGAAACCAATTTGGTTAATATTAGTATATGGAAAGCCAATTGTTTTCAATGATTCCTTTATGAAATACAGAAAGAGTTGAATTTTCCTAGGGCTTTCTTTCTCTTTAAGCTCAGCTGCATATAAAACTCTTTGAAAAATCTTAAAACATTCATTGATAAAGGAAGCAGAGAATTTTACATTGTTATGAACATTTCTGATCCTTTTAGATGTGACAGTACATTGTACCCTAAGCTTATGAAAGAATCAGCACTTGCATGGTGGTTTCTGCCCATTCGTAGCCTTGTCTACATAAATCCTCGCATACTTTCCCCTAAGCAAATGCACTGCTTTTAAAAAATCATTGTCTTTGAAAACATAGCATCATGCTTTTCTCTGTAAATAAGTAGTGTGTAGGAAGCACTGAACATGAATGTCAGGAAAAGATGAACAAACCTCTTTCTAGTATGAGTGTAGGCCTGATGGTTGTGCATAGGAGCTATACAAAACAGATGAGTGAGAGAGAGAAACTATATTAAGCTGCAAATGAGCAGCTCAGCAGTGCAAGGCAGAGGAAGAAATTCAAAAGAGATCACAGTTCTTGCAAATTCATTCTCATGTTGACCCAGTTCAATTCTCTTGACACAACGTTAATTAGCAATCCCTTCAGTGACTGAACTGGTCTGTTTTCTGAATCATCTTGTACTGTAGCTCAGAAGTCATGGAGAATCAGCTCTTCATTTTTTTCTTTTCATATTACTACAGGTTGTTGTTGGGTTTACTGTTTTGCTCAGTAAATCCTGCCAGATTTTCATCCTTATACAGAATCTTGGATTCTCTCCAAGTACATTCTTGTAAACTTCTTTATTCTGTATTTTTCCAAATATCATGCTTTCTTCTATATTTTAAAACCATCTTACATGAAGAAGCTCAGATACGTCATTGAGCTAGACCCAGCCCCTTTGAAGACTCTTGTGTCTTTGATAAAACAATAACCGACTTAGTTCTATAAAATGATTTATTCAAACACAATATCCTATATCATGGTTAATAGGAGTAATCTAATCATAGATAAGACAGAATTATGCTTGTTATAGCCATTGTTCTTAAAAGTACAAAAAATAAAACTATGATAAAATCAAACAGAAAAGGAGATAATATTATTATCAAATGGTATGTTTTTATACAAAAATAAAATTACAGTTGCATTAAAATACTAAGACATATGGTAAAAACACATGCTGAGTAATTCTTTACATTCAAATAACAACCAAATCTAACATAAAGGAAATTGTCTTATGTACATAAATATTAGCAACAGAAAATGAATGCATTTAAACTGTATTACTGTATATAGTCATTTTGAAGGCCCTAAGAGATTTATTGTTTTATAAAGGGCATATTTTGTTACAAAATTTGAATGAAGTGTTTTTCATGAATAAGCTAATTAATATGGTGCCAATGGAAATATGATTTGTTTGTTTAAATAAAAAATATTCTCATGTAAATATTATTCAATTTGTTTCCTGGCTGTGGCCCTCTCCCTCATCAACTCCCAATCCCACCCTCCCTCCCTCTTCTTTCCCTATGCCCCATCCCTAGTCCACTGATAGGGGAGGTCTTCCTCCCATTCTATTTGACCCTAGCCTATCAGATCTCATCAGGACTGGTTGCATTGTCTTCCTCTGTGGCCTGGCAAGATATATGTAAACTAAACCACAATATTATTATTTTAATTTATTTATTTGTTTATTATTTTTTATTTTTGTTTCTTTTTTATTAATTACACTTTATTCACTTTGTATTCTCCCTGTAGCTCCCTCCCTTCTCCACTCCCAATCCCTCCCTCCCTTCCTCTTCTCCACACATGTCCCTCACTAAGTCCACTGATAGGGGAGGTCTTCCTTTCCTTCCTTCTGATCTTGGTCTATTAGGTCTCATCAGGAGTGGCTACACTGTCTTCCTCTGTGGCCTGGTAAGGCTGCTCCCCCCTCAGGGGGAGGTGATAAAAGATCAGGCCAATCAGTTCATGTCAGAGACAGTCCTTGTTCCAATTACTATGGAACCCACTTGGATACTGAACTGCTATGGGCTACATCTGTGCAGGGGTCCTAGGTAATCTCCATGCATGGTCATTGGTTGGAGTATCAGTCTCAGAAAAGACCCCTGTGCCCAGATTTTTTTGGTTCTGTTGCTCTTCTTGTGGAGTTCCTGTCCTCTCCAGATCTTACTATTTCCCACTTCTTTCATAAGATTCCCTGCACTCTGCCCAAAGTTTGGCTATCAGTCTCAGCATCTGCTTTGATATACTGCTGGGTAGAGTTTTTCAGAGGCCCTCTGTAGTAGGCTCCCATTCTGTTCCCTGTTTTCATTGTTTTTTCAAGATAGGGCTTCTCTGTGTAGCTGTGACTGTCTTGTACTTGCTCTGCAGACCAGGCTGTTGTCAAACTCACAGAGATCCACCGGTCTCTACCTCCCTGAGGGTTTGAATTACAGACATGCACCACGGAGCACAGCTACATGTGTGTATTTTTTTAAAGGATAAGTAGTCTTCTCTCAGACTAAGATGAATCATTTGAAATGATCCAATGAGGTATACTCTAAACATCCCCCTACTGTAATAAATAAACTGTTAAAGTAGAAAATTAAGACATGAAAGAGAAAAAAATAAACAAAACACATTGCTTTAATGATAATAATTTCTTAATGCTATCAACAAAACTTGGAAAACTCTAAAATTGTTAAAAATATAAACATTTCCTCAGTTCTGCTAAAATTCACACAGGAAAACTTTGCCAGTGAAATATTATATGAAAGAAAATACATAAGGAACACACACAAAAACAAAACAAATAGTGTTGCATCAGGAAATAGTAAAGGCATAAATATAAATCATGCAAAACACTATTAAGAATAATTTTGAATATGAACAGAATATATCATATATATTACTATATATCAAGTATTCATAAAAAGTTGCATATACTTATCAGGATTAAAAAACAAAATCCTTAAATGGAATGATAAATAAAGAAATAATTCAACCTTCAGTACTATTGACAATTTAAATTAGCCCCAGCTGATGCATTCTTGTGATTTCATCAGAAACAAAAATCTCATCAGGACTTCTATACATATTATAAGCCAATATATTTTTAGAATGAAAGTAACAACAATCAAAACACTGTTGAACAAGAAAGCAGAAAACCTTTTCTAATATGCTATGGCTTGATTAAGGGCGGTTGTATTTGAAAGAAAGAAGAGACCAACAGAAGCAGCATAACGAATAGAGAAGCAATGCTAAAACAGTGACCATTCTGTCAGGATGAGACGGCACCATGAAGCCATGAAGCATAAAGGAAAGACAATATTTCACACACATGATGTTCAGGTAAACAGGTATAAAAATATTAACAATTTGATTAGGAGCTTTAGATTCGCTAAAATTATTGATTGTAAAAAAGAGAACCACAGAATGAGAGATCAAATTAGCAAAACAAATCAGACAACTATCTCATATCCCCTATACACAGAAACTCTAAGACAATAACAAACAAATACAATCATTAAAGATACGAACAAATGAGATGAAAGGGCACTTCTGCAAGTGGGCAGTTGACACGGGCCACAAAACATGAACAAAGCCTCCTCTTACTTAAACTAGGACTCAATGATGTTTTACCACAGACCTATCAGGTGAACAAGAATTTTAAAAATCACAGTAAACACTGGAGATGTCTCTGAAGCAGAAGTCTTTCACAGAGTACAAATAGGTAGGTAGAATTTTAGGTTTATTTGACATTATTAAATAGTGCTGATATGAAGATTCTAGAACCAGCAATGGTTATATTAACCTTAGTTTTACCGACTTGAGAAAAACGTACATCTTTGCACCAGGAGCTATTTCATAACACTCCCAGCAACACTCATCCCTAATGATATCAAAGGTGAAATGCCTCAAATGTTCCATAACTACAGACTGTTTACACACCTTAAATGGAACACAAAAAAAAGTTAAAATGAAACGCTGACAGATGCAATATGTGAATCTTTTAATTTTATTTGTTTTTAAATTGTGCTTGAGTGTGCATGTGTGTGTCTTTGTGTGTATATGCACATGGACACACATGAGAGCAGGTGTCCCTGAATTCCAGGGGTAGCAGAAGATCCAGGGGCTGGAGTTACAGATAGCTGTGGACTGCCTGATGTGAGTGCTGGTAGTAGAACTCGTGTCCTTCTCAGGTACAGTAGGTAAGCATCTTAACTTCTGAGCTATGTTTCCAACATACAGTAACATAAGAATCTTCAAAGCAAGAAGCTGCTTGGAAAATAACACATTAAGTTTGACGGTGTCCTTCCCAAACAGGCAAGTCTAAACACTGCAGAACTAAGAACAAAGACTTAGGAGGAAAACTTGAAGGAAATCACACATGTGATTACTGTGAGGGAAATGATATCTTCAAAGGGAGGAAGCATGCACCTTGGGAGAAGAGGGAAAGGACTCACTAGCATGAAGGCATTATTGTATTTCTAGATCTAAGTGTGTAATTATAATAATTCACAAGGTCTAAAGTAAATATATATCTTATGGGCTTAATATGTTATTTTTAAATTTTAAAAATACAATTATTTTATGAGTATATGTGTTTGACTGCATATATATATATATATATATATATATATATATATATATATATATATA
>NW_026591086.1:60558556-60562512 GCF_907164565.1 Psammomys obesus | reverse complement strand
ATATATATATATATATATATATATATATATATATATATATATATATAACACATGGACTTGGTACTCTTAGAATCTAGAAAAGGACATCAGATTTTCTGGAACTGTATTTGGTTGTGATCTGCTATGTGGGTGCTTAGAAGCAAACCTGGATTCTCTGTAAGACAAGCAAGCACTTTTTAACCATGGACCCATCTCTCCAGCCCTTACGAGGTTATTTAAAAATAAGTTTATTCTCAATGGAGAGAAACTTAAATCAATCCCACTGAAATCAGGGACAAGACAAGGTTGCCCACTCTCTCCCTACCTCTTCAACATAGTACTTGAAGTCCTAGCCAGAGCAATAAGACAACTAAAGGAGATCAAGGGGATACAAATCGGAAAGAAAGAGGTCAAAGTGTCACTATTCGCAGATGATATGATAGTATATATGAGCGACCCCAAAAATTCAACCAGAGAACTCCTCCAGTTGATAAACACCTTCAGCAAAGTGGCAGGATACAAAATCAACTCAAAAACATCAGAAGCCCTCCTGTATACCAAAGACAAAAGGGCTGAGAAAGGAATTAGGGAAACAACACCCTTCACAATAGCCACTAACCACATAAAGTACCTTGGGGTGACACTAACCAAGCAAGTGAAAGACCTGTTTGAGAAAAACTTCAAGTCTCTGAAGAAAGAAATTGAAGAAGATCTCAGAAGATGGAAAGATCTCCCCTGCTCAGGGATTGGTAGGATTAACATTGTGAAAATGGCCGTCCTGCCAAAAGCAATCTACAGATTCAATGCAATTCCCATCAAAATACCAACTCAATTCTTTACAGACCTTGAAAAAAAGATTCTCAGCTTCATATGGAGAAACAAAAAACCCAGAATCTCCAAAACAATCCTGTACAACAACAGATCATCTAGAGGTATCTCCATCCCCGATCTCAAGTTGTACTACAAAGCAATAGTAATAAAAACTGCATGGTATTGGCACAAAAACAGAAAGGAGGATCAATGGAACCACATAGAAGATCCAGAAATAAACCCACACACCTATGAATACTCGATATTTGACAAAGAAGCCAAAAGCATTCAATGGAAAAAAGACAGCATCTTCAACAAATGGTGGTGGTCCAACTGGATGTCCACTTGCAGAAAAATGAAAATAGATCTTCATTTATCACCCTGCACAAAACTAAAGTCCAAGTGGATCAAAGACCTCAACATAAAACCAGACACTCTAAATCTGTTAGAAGAAAAAGTGGGGAACAGCCTAGAACTCATTGGCACAGGAGACAACAGCACAGGCTCTAAGAGCAACAATCAATAAATGGGACCTCATGAAACTGAACAGCTTCTGTAAAGCAAAGGACACTGTCATCAAAACAAAACGCCTGCCTACAGATTGGGAAAGAATCTTCACTAACCCTTTATCTGACAGAGGACTAATATCGAGTATATACAAAGAACTAAAGAAGCTGAAAAGCAGCAAACCAAGTAATCCAATTAAAAAATGGGGAACAGAGCTAAACAGAGAATTCTC
Source organism: Psammomys obesus (assembly GCF_907164565.1). Lineage (NCBI taxonomy): Eukaryota > Metazoa > Chordata > Mammalia > Rodentia > Muridae > Psammomys > Psammomys obesus. Next base: position 60,560,984 of record NW_026591086.1, on the reverse strand, counting down.
GACAGAGGAATATCGAATGGCAGAGAAACACTTAAAGAAATGCTCATCCTCATTACCCATCAGGGAAATGCAAATCAAAAAGACCCTGAGATATCACCTTACACCCATCAGAATGGCCAAGATGAAAAACTCAAGGGCCAACACATGCTGGAGAGGTTGTGGAGAAAGGGGAACCCTCCTCCACTGCTGGTGGGAATGTAAACTGGTACAACCACTCTGGAAATCTATCTGGCGCTTTCTAAGACAATTAGGAATAGTGCTTCCTCATGACCCAGCTATACCACTGCTAGGTATATACCCAAAGTTTGCTCAAGTACACAAAAGGGATATTTGCTCAACCATGTTTATAGCAGCTTTATTTGTAATAGCCAGAACCTGGAAACAACCCAGATGTCCATAAACGGAGGAATGGGTACAGAAATTGTGGTATTTTTACACAATGGAATACTACTCAGCAATCAAAAACGAGGAAATCATGAAATTTGCAGGCAAATGGTGGAATCTAGAAAAGATCATCTTGAGTGAAATATCCCAGAAGGAGAAAGACAAACACGGTATATACTCACTTATATAGACCTATAAGATATAATAAACATAATGAAATCTATACACCTAAAAAAGATAATTAAGAGAGCGTACATGGGGTAAGATTATCAATCCTCGTTTTGAAAGACAGATGGGATACGCATTGAACATTGACAGGAGTCTACTGAGCGCATTGGAAAGACTCTAACTAGCAGTGTTTTCAAAGAAAAGACTCGTGACCAAACCTTTGGCAGGGTGCAGGGAATCATAAGAAAGAAGGGGAGTTAGACTGATGAGGAAAGGATAGGAGCTCCACAAGGACCAAAGATATCTGGGCACAGGGTCTTTTCTGAGACTGACATGCAACCAAGGACCATGTATGAATGTAACCTAGAACCTCTGCTCAGATGTAGCCTGTGGTAGCTCAGTAACCAATTGGTTTCCCATAGTGAGGGGAACAAGGACTATTTCTAACAGGAACTCAATGACTGGTTCTTTGGCCTCCCCACCCCCCAAGGGAGGAGCAGTCCTGTTAGGCCACAGAGGAGAGCTTTGCAGCCAGTCCTGAGGATACCTGATAAAACAGGATCAGATGAATAGGGAGGAGGTCCCCCCTATCAGTGGACTTGGCAAGGGTCACAGTGGAGAGGAGGGAGGGAGGGAGGGACTGGGAGGGAATGAGGGATCGGGACACGGCTGGGGTACATAGTTAATAAAATGTAACTGATAAGAAAAAAATAAAATACGAAAAAAAAAAAGTTTATTATAGCCCGGGTCATCTTTGAAAAAAATTATTCGGTTCCTTTATTGAACCATCTTTAACTAAGTTAATTAATCTGGTAGATTCAGCATTTATATCTAAAAGTTTGAATCACAAAATATTGAGAGGAGAATAAGATAGAAGTTTCCTAACCATTAGATGGAAAAGGCTGTTCCAAACATGACATGTAAAGATTTCCAAGCCAGAAATGTAAAGGAAAGTATTGATAAATTTGATTTTTGAAAATTACTACTTAACTCATTTAAATCAAACCATAGCAAGGCAAGAAAGTTGCCTAAATAAAGCTCATTTTAAACAGTCATCCTGGTAGGTAAACATTAGCAATATTATATATGTACATGTATATCCATTCATATGTATAATTTCATGAACAGTAATATAAGAGTAAATGTAAATGAAGACTAGTGAACAAAAAGAGGGCATTCACAGAGGAAATAGTTTATGCTGGTGAAATGGAGAACTGTTTGGAAGTGCTCTAGAAAAGTTCATTTCTGATAGAAGTTAATAGTATAAACTTTCAAAAGACTATATGAAATTAATGAAGGCAAATTTTGTTTCTCAGGCCATATGTCCCTCATCCTTCTTCTTTCCCCTCTTCCTTCTCTGTGATTCCCTTTGTTTTTCTGTTCCTTTCCTGGCTCTTGTAGTAGTTCTCCCTGACACCCACACACTTGTACATATGAATCCACACACAACTTCTCATTTCATATGAAGGTGTTTGTGTGATGAACACTAGCTTCCTTAAAAGAGTATGACATAGAGAACGTACATGTTCTTATTCAAAGATAAGCTCAACAAGACTCACAACTTTTGATTATTAGTAGTCATGTGATCACAGCTCTGTTGTTCAGTCAACACAAAATATGAATAGCAACTATCATGACAGCTACTGAAGACACAATATTTTAAAAGATGTTTAAGTACCATCAATAATCAATGAATAAAAGTAAAAATGTATGAGTAGGCACACACTACAGGGCTAGCAAAAGTTTCTAGTAATGCAGTGTTGAACTTTACAGTATTTAGTCAAGTGTTAGGAAGGGATATAAATAAAAATTTCAGATAGATAAATAGGTAGATAGATAGATAGATAGATAGATAGATAGATAGATAGATAGATAG
>NW_026591086.1:60488423-60558546 GCF_907164565.1 Psammomys obesus | reverse complement strand
TAGATAGATAGATAGATAGATAGATAGATAGATAGATAGATAGATAGATAGACAGACAGACAGGTAGAGAGGTAGATATGTGTCTCTCCATGTTTGTATATAGGTAGGTGTGCCTACCTATGTGAGTGCAGATGACTATAGAGATCATAAAAGGCCATGCATCACCTGCAGCTAGAGTTTAGAGGCACTTATAGGTCCACCAACATGGGCCCTATAACCTGGGTCCTCTGAAAGAAGAGGAATAGCCTTAACTTTAAATAGGGCTGGATTTTGATCTTGGCAGATCTTCCAGTAAACATGATTATTTAGAAGAATAAGTTAGACTTAATTCATCATCATTTCTATAATGAGAACAGTAATAATGCACATTATCAAAGATTATTATAAAAGCTAAAATGTATAATGGACAGAAAGGTCACTTTCAAGGATCTGTGTCCAATAGATGTTCCAAAAACATTACACATTATCATTATATTAGAGTATTGTCATTACGGAAACCTAATAAAACATGTTAGGGCATATGTTTCAATTTCTTAGATAAGATTTGTTTACTTCTTTTCTCACTTCACTTTTCAATTAAACCAAAATTTGGACTTTCCACTCTGAGATTATTTAAGAAGATCTCCCTTTTTGGCTCTGTTGGTCTCCTTTTGGAGCTCCTGTCCCCTCCAGGTCTTTCTATCTCTCCCTTCTTTCATAAAATTCCATGCACTTTGCCCAAATTTTGGCTATGAGACTCAGCCTCTGCTACAATCTGTAGAGTCTTTCACATGCTATCTGTGGTAGACTCCTGTCCTGTTCCCTGTCTTCTGCCTCTGATGTCTATCGCATTTGCCCTTCTGAATGAGGATTGAGCATCTTCCCTAGGGTCTTTTTTGTTGTTTAGCTTCTTTATGACTGTAGATTTTAGTACGTTTATCTTATATTATATGTCTGATAACCACTTATGAGCAAGTATATACAATGTGTGTCTTTCTGTTTCTGGATTACCTCACTGGCCCTGCAGAGATACCCCAACCAAGGACCATGCATGGAGAGGACCTATAAAAACCCTGCTCAGATGTAGCCCATAGATACTCAGTCTCCATTGGTTCCCTAGAATGGGGATTAGGGGATGTCTCTGGTATGAACTCAGTGGCAGGTTCTCTGATTACCTCCCTTTGAGGGTGCAGCCTTGCCAGGCCACAGAAGAAGACAATGCAGCCAGTCCTGATGAGACCTGATAGGCTACAGTCAGATAGGAAGGGATCTCCCCTATCAGTGGACTAGGGGAAGGGCATGGGAGGAGAAGAGGAGGGAGAGATTGTGAAGAGATGAGGGAGGGAACCACAGTCAGGATACAAAGTGAATTAATTGTAATAAATAATTAATAAAAAAGAGCCTGTTTATACTGACTGTGCCTGCTGCGATGGTAGCAAAACGCTCACTGTCTACGATCTTATTTTTCTCTTTTTATAAAATTGTGTAAACCATGCTTGAAGCACATGCTCAATAGTTGGAGAGTAATTAGAGGCTCACATAAAACAGAAAAGAGATTAGCGCTTTACTAACATAGCCTTGCTTTGCCTAAAATAATAGGTTTACCATAGCAACCTGATTGCACTAGAGAAAAAGTGCCTGCCAAATACATCCTAAGTTCCCTTGAAATTTCTATGAGAAGAAATTAAGCATTTGAGAACTATAATATTCTGTACCATTTCATCTAAGTACAAATATTTTTTTTTTCTGGGGGAATGAAGTAGCCTTGCCTCAGAGATTCGAAGGTGAAATAGTACATTTGCCTTCCATTTCAAAACAAGCAGATAAAAAAACAAAAAACAAAAAAACAACCTTTGAATTCCACCCACATTGATATCGCACATCACTCATCAGTTTTTATAAAGGAAAGCTTGTTCCTGATTTTAAAGTACAAATAATGTCCATCCTTCTATTTGGACATTCATTCTTAGAACAACATAATAAAGTTGCCATGGAGTCCTGTGAAAAAATTAGAATAAATGCTGCACTAATAGAATATTCTGTGTCTTCCATAAAGTCTCCAAAATTGAAAACTGGAAAAGGAGTAACAGGCCTTTCTCATTTCTAATGGTTTTCCAAGGTAATCATCTAGCCTTGCAAAGGGTGTTATCTCATTATTTCAACCTTATGAGGTTTCTAAAAATAACAAAATATGATTCAAACCTCATTTTCTTTCTACACAGAGGCGAGACTGGAGTTACAGATGGTTGTTGGCTATATGACATAGTGCTGGGAACTGCACTGGGTCCCCTGGGAGAGCAGGCGCTCTTAACTGCTGAACCATTACTTCAGCTCCTATGTTAAGATTAAAAAATCACAGTTTAAAAACTAAAAGTAAAGCCTTGTACATAATTTATCTAGTATCTAAATAGCATTTAAACTGTGATATTTTCAATAATATGTTTGTAAAATGCTTATCTACATAAGTCCAATTTTGTAAAATTTATGTCCAATTTTGAGAAATTACCCTTTGCACAACATACAAGAGGAAAGCTAATTTTTGTTTTTATTCTTGTTATTTTAAAAATGCCATCAATCATACCTCAAACTCAGAAATTTTAATCTTGGAAATGTAAAAAACCTGATAATCTTAAATTTAAGGACATGGTCAGCTTACTTTCCAGCCTTCAGATGGGAAACAAAGTTGGTAGGCTAAGAAGTACCATGTACTCTTTCAGGTAAGTTCTTACATCTTCCTCTCCATAGAAAGATTATGGCCATTTTCTTGAAATAAAACGTGGACTTAGTTAGGGTCCTATTAGATTATGAGATTAACCGTACTATGAGCCTCATTCGTATCTTCTAAAAAAAAAATTACGGAACTTCATATCAGAAAATAAAAACAAAGAAAACAGAGCAAATCACATGAAAACACAGTTCTCCCAAGTTTCTATGTCATTGTTTGAAGTATTCTTTGAAATGAAAAGAAGTCAGAAGAAAAAAATGACACTGGTCCTGTGTGGAAAGAGTTGTTTTCACCTGATGCTTATCAAAACAAATAGACCATTCACTCTAAACAATGACACTAATACTATCCTTTAAAGGAATTCAGAAAAAGAAACGAATGTATTAAGGAGAACAAACACAGGCTAAATTCTCATGTGCTTTACACAATGATGACTTTATATCACACAAGGCACAAAGTGTTGGATGAAGCCTGATTACTTATGTCTTGAATCATCTTCAGTTTCAACACATCTGATTGCCTGACAGTTGCAGAATGTACTGCTTACCCACGACATGCTCGTAATGAGTCACTGCAATAATGCCAGTGGGAAATTTAATTTTTAGAATCGGAGCTCCACAAGGACCAAAGGTATCTGGGCACAGGGTCTTTTCTGAGACTGACATGCAACCAAGGACCATGTATGAATGTAACCTAGAACCTCTGCTCAGATGTAGCTTGTGGTAGCTCAGTAACCAATTGGTTTCCCATGGTGAGGGGAACAAGGACTATTTCTAACAGGAACTCAATGGCTGGCTCTTTGGCCTCCCCACCCCCCAAGGGAGGAGCAGTCCTGTTAGGCCACAGAGGAGAGCTTTGCAGCCAGTCCTGAAGATACCTGATAAAACAGGATCAGATGAATGGGGAGGAGGTCCCCCCTATCAGTGGACTTGGCAAGGGGCAGGGTGGAGATGAGGGAGGGAGGGAGGGACTGGGAGGGAATGAGGGATCGGGACACGGCTGGGGTACATAGTTAATAAAATGTAACTGATAAGAAAAAAATAAAATACAAAAAAAAAAAGAATCATGTTTTAAATAAAATTGTAGCTGCTTTGTGGGAAGAATAATTAATAAACATTCTAAACATGATCCCTTCTAAGTTTCTTATTTATCTTCCACTTCAGTTTATTATTTTTTTCTTCAAGAATGTGACTTTTTGTTGTTTTTATTGTTGTTGACTATATAGGATGACTTTGAACTCACAACCCTCCTGATTCAACTGCCCAGTCCTTGGCCGCAATACCCAGTAGAAATGTGATAATTATATGTGAGGTTTTTAATAACTGTGATTTTTAAAAAATATTATATCAATAAAGATAGATTACAACGAAGTGTACAATATTTACATTTTAGCTTCTAACAACACAAAATTCAAATAACATGCCATATCTAAAATGCTTTCAGTACTGTTTTCAGGGGAATTAATGCAATTCTTCTGAATGAACAGATGCAAAAGCTGAGCTGAAACAAGAGCAAGAAACTACAAACTTTTAAAAACAATTGTCCTGAAGAAAAAGCCTGCACAGGCACTTCAAGCATTGAAAGTGGAAAAGATAAAGCTGTGACTATTTGGGTAACCCTGAACACAGGCGAAAGAAGCCTAAGACCAGTATTTTTACTCTCAAAGTTTATGTGTCATCATTGTAGAAAAGAGACTGATTATGTGTCTCACTAATACTTAGCATTTAGTAGACATCACATATAGGCTTCAAGTAAAAGATTAACAGATACATACAAGGAAACAAATCACCAAGAAGAAAAATCAGCAGAAACAGCATTCTTTAAACTCTCCATTTTTACACGGGTATTGACTAATAGTCTATCTTGTCAATTTTCTTTTGATAATGTTTGTTATAGTTATTTATGCATTAGATATAAACAAATATGTTGGTTGGTCATTTATAACCAGTAGGAATTTGCCTATTGTACAATAAAATAGGACAGTTCTTTCAGAAGTAACTATCAATACTTTGTTTACATATTTTGCAAGAGCCACTTTGAAATTATACAACACCTTGAAAGAGTCAGTAACAGAGATGGCAATTCTTTTTTTTATTTTTAATTTTATTTTTTTTTCTTATTAGTTACATTTTATTAACTCTGTATCCCAGCTGTTTCCTGCTCCCTCATTCCCTCCCAATCCCACTATCCCTCCCTCATCTCCACCCTGTCCCTTTCCAAGTCCACTGATGGGGGGGGGACCTCCTCCCCATTCATCTGACCCTGTTTTATCAGGTATCTTCAGGACTGGCTGGAAAGCCCTCCTCTGTGGCCTAACAATACTGCTTCTCCCTTGGGGAGAAGGGGGGGGAGTGAGGAGGTCAAAGAGCCTGCCATTGAGTTCTTAAAAGGAGCAAGTAATTCTAGTGCCAGCCCCAATTCTGCTGTATACATCTGAATCCTGCCTGTTGACAGAATTTTAAGTACACATTAATCTATTTAAAGCTTGACTAATTGGCCATTCTTCCCCAGTGAAGGAAGAATGCTGGTTTATTCACTTTTATCACCAAGTATATCATCTCTAGGAGTAAAAACGAAGCCATTCTACAGTAGTCTATCCACAAATCAGTAGACTCTTACAATAGACATCAGTGTTTTTGTAACACACAAAGACTGAAACATGTATTGTCAAGCTCTGCTGGCTTGACCCTTCACTCAGGACTGTGTAGAGAGTAGTACAAAAGTAAAACATTGTTTCTGTTTTGTTATTTGTAGATGATCAATCTACCAATCAACTCTAGTTATTTCAATATACAAAAAGGGGCATATCTAAAATTTAAACCCAGAAAAATAGAGAATTACACTAGGTGATGATTGTTTGTGCTAAGACCATTGTTTTAATTATATCTTTTGTTCAGTCGATAATGTCTTACAGGAAACATAATCATATTCATACTTATTTCACTGGCCAACACCTTGGTGACTCCATTTCGTGGTTTGAAAGAGAAAGGTCTACAATAGGTTCAGATATATGATCCCCTAGTCTCTATAGGTGGTGGTTTGGAGAAGTTACAGAACCTTTAAGGGGAACAGCCTTGTTGGGGGAAGTAGGTTAGCAGGGATAGATTTAAGTGTTTAGAGTCTTGCTCAACTCTCTGTTCACTCTCTCTGTTTCCTGCATATAGAAAAAAAATTACTTTCCAGCTTCCTGCTGCCATGCCTCACCTGTCATTATGGAGCCTCAAATCAAAATAAACTCTTTCTTCCATGTGTCACATTATTACAAAAAAAATTAACTAATATACATGGGGATTTTAATGACATGTTGTTTGTTTGGTTGTTTTTCTTTGAAAATATACTACTGTTTTCAGTGTTGTTAAAGAGGTGAAAAGCTAATATGAACTTCATAGTAAGGGAAATGAGGTTGATTTACAGACATAGAAATATTAATAACCAGAGGAAAGATGATGGTAAAGTAATCAGTACATCTTCCTGCATATGCCAAGTGGCTCTCAGTTTCAGCCTTGCTATTTTGCTGTATTATCAATATGCTTACATATGTGAGAAAGAATTACAACAGAAATTTGCATCTCCTGAGGACAAATTATTAGTGCATTAATTTGACTAAATTTATCTTGTCTACCACTTAGATTCTTTCTGCATTTACATAGGCATGTCTAACAACTTCTTTTTGCAATATGTCCATTCCTCCCACACAGATAAGAGAGAGACAAAAAAACAAACAGCTGTTTTATGTCATCAGTACAGCTGGGATACAGCAGTGTGCTGGCATTTCACAGGCAGGAGAGTTTTGGTGAATGTTCTCCTCTTTGCCAAGAACCATGGCTTCTTTGCTTTTGAACTAGCCCACCATTTTTTGCATCACTTTCACCAAAATCATTTGCAAAAAACCAAGTTCAAAGATTATATGACGTGAAGGAAAATCCATATGTGTTCTACTCCATGCATCATGCTTTCATTTTCCCTGGAGCCCTATAGGACATTTCTGGAATGAAATTTTTGTTTGAGAGTTCACATTTAGCCATATGTTCTCTGAGCCTTGCTTTCTTTTTGCTCTAAGTGCAATCTAGTTTCCCTGCAAAACTCTCCCAATCATCTCCAAGTTTTCTTGATCCTCAGAATCATTGTCTTTTACCTACTTTATACAGTCTTTGGTCTCATCCAATCGCAAGGCTTCCTATCTGTCTGCAACAGCTGCATGAACTCAAAACTCTTCTCTTCCAGGCTTGTGCATGAGTTGTCTTATCAGTATGTATCACAAGGAACTAAACCATATACCACATGCTCACTCACTCTACTATTTAAACTGGCCTTCAAAGTCTTCCTTTCATATAATTATACAAATACAAACTTAATAACTCGTGACAAATGACCTCTATTCTTATTTTTTTTAATCAGATGGCCAAATCAAACTTTTAGTAAAATAGGTCCCAGGAAAAAAGAATTATTCCATTTGTATAACTCCACATCTATGGAACCATATTCTTCCTGCACCCCCATTATACTCCTACTCTGCTCCTTTTCCCACTTTTACATAATACATCATAGTAGTCAGTGATCTTTCAATAAAAAAAAGAAAAGAAAGAAAATTAGTCTACTCCCTCCTCACTGCTTCATCCCTTCCCAATCCCACCCTCTCTCATCTCCTCCCATTCCCCTCCCTCAGTCCACTTCCATCTGACTGTAGCACATCAGCTCTCATTAGGACTGTCTACATTGTCTTCCTCTGTGGTCTGGTGAGGCTGTTCCCCCTAATCTTCTTTAATTTAAAAAATAAAATAAAATTTGTTCTTCCCAACCCTATTTTGTCTGTCTGAGAGCAAGGTCTGAACTCCTCTCTCTCTATTCCTTGACTTCAGTCTTTATGATCTGCTTGATTCCTTAACCTGTAACTAAGGATGGACTCTTTGTACCCCATACTACACATTTTCCAAATTTAGGCAATCAGATATTATTAATATATATCTAATATAACATAAAAGGTGGTTTGAGACTTCAGGTACATCTACTTTATTAAAAAAACACTTGGGAATCTGATGATCTAGTGAGAAAGTCAATACTTGGCAATGCTTGCACATGAGAGGACATGCAATTAAAAACAAAATGGCTGGTAATTGTTCTCTAACACTCTCGTTTTTGCCCTTGGTGTTCACTAGGTGAAAAAGTCACCCTTCATGTTAGGGAACAGTTCGATAGGAGTGAAAGCAGTGAAAGGACAGAACACAGCTCTGGGTATCACATTCTCAGTTTCTTGAAACAAAGACCCCTCAGTAAGTTGAAGCTAATTAAAGTGGGTGCTGTAGAAGACTAGAATATGTAATTATTCCTATGTCTTCAAAACCGTAAGTTGAAAAGTTATGAGACTGAATTTGGATTTTGGCATGATTATCTTGTAAGCAATTTTTAGAATACATAGATCAAAGCTCACAGGAGGTACACTGGAAAAAGTGACCTGGAGGACAAATGCTGAGGTTCTTAGAGCCAGGAGACTGAGAGGCAAAGATGTGCAATGAGATTGTGACAGGGGTGGGCAGCAGATCAGACATTACCTCATTCGGCTGGAAAAGACTGTCTAAACAAGCGCAGATGCCCGTGAGAAATATCATCCACAAGGCTACAACCTTGAAAATACTTAATGCAGCCAATTTTGATGAGAATTGATAGACTAAGATCAGAAAGGAGAGGAGAACCTCCCCTATCAGTGGACTTGGGGAGTGGCATGCATGCAGAAAGGGGAGGGAGGGTGGGATCGAGAGGGGAGGAGGGAGGGCCTTATGGGGGGATACAAAATGAATAAAGTGTTAATAATTAATAAAATAATTAAAAAAACTCTTAATTCTAAAGGTAACCAAGATAGCCATGCTTAAATTTCTGCAATCATTTCTTTGTAGACTTTATTTATATAAATCCTATAGTCTAATTGGGAAAGAAATAATAAAGTATACAAAAGTAAATATTTAACATAATTTCTTAATATACAAGCACCAGTACAAGATTCTGATTCCAGGACTTTAATAAGCTCTTTCTATAAGTGAAACAGAAGCCTCCCTGGAGTTCTAAATCATCTCCCAGTTAACAATGAAAATATGGATCAGAGAAACAGATGTTTTCATACTTGAATTTCAATAAAAATTAAAATCCTATAAACAACAGATGTGAGCAGATGTTCAAAATCATTCAATATCCTCAAACAGAAATTATCAGTTTTTGAATACTGTGTATATGGCTCATTAAGAGCAAAATATATAAAACATAACTTTAGACATGGTTCATCTTAAAGTTTTAAAATTTCAGGTAGCTGTCTCATTTCTAATATGTTAATTGAAACAATATATATTAATAACATATACTCAGGCAAATAACTGTAAAAATATTTAGTGGACACACACACACACACACACACAAATGAGACAAGAAAGTTTGAGGGGGACTCATTGAGAAGGGTTCCAGAAGGAGGAAGAAGGACATGGGGGAGGAAAATGAGAGGTAAAAGTGCCTAAGTTCATTGTACAAATGTATGAGACTGTCAAAAAATAAAAATCGGGGAAGAAAAAAAATGTAAAAATTATGAATTATGTCTCAGTGAACTTTTGTAAGCGAACAGAACCATGTGGTCTCCCAAGTAAGGAAATGAGAGGTTAAGAGCCTCAACAAATGTTCATCTACTGCTCCCCACCATCTTCTACTCACCAAGCTAGCTTCATTGTTATCAATCACTTTTAAAACTCTACGTAAATGGAATCATATAGTATCATAAAACTATATAAATGGAATCATAGACTCACAACGTACTTTGGGGACAAGCATTCTTACTATGATACGCTATACAAATATATATTTTTTTACTTCTATTTGTCTTTCCTGGGATATTCTAGATTCATTTAATGATTTTATTGGCTTTCCTGAATGTTTCAGAGAAGTGTAATAATGACATCTTTCCCATGCTTTGCTTGGAACTTTTCAAATTTCCTTGCCTTTATGTTTAACACAGTGAGGAAAGGCAGTAGCACTATCAGGCATCTTTGCCTCTTTTATTATCTTATTTCATTCTTTTTGTTTGTTTGTTTCCCAAATCAAAACATTTCAAAATTTATTGTAGCCATCATTTTTTTGAGAATGTTATACACATAGAATGCATTTTGGGCATATTCAGCCCACATTCTTCCCACTAACTCTTTAGATCCACTTTCTTTCCCTTCCCAACTCCATGTCCTCTTAAATAAAGCCGATTGCTTCTTTGTGAATTTCACATCATGCACCCCAATCTCACTCTTCTCCCCCTCTCCTTGAACTCATTCTTCACCCTTTATACCTCCCACCCAACAGAGAGAGAGAAAAGGAAGGTGTAGTGTGTCACAGTTTACCCTTTTGTTCACACTTTCTTGCTTGCAAATGTTCTTTGACAACTTGTTGGTCTGGTTCAAGGTCTCTGGCTTCTGATACTCTACCAATACTGGAACCTCACTGGGACTCCTTTCAGACAGCCTGCTGTTGCCCTGTGTCACAGAGATCCTGTAGGTGTGTATGTATTGGACTGGCCCCTTCAAGCACTCCAGGAGTTCATCAATGGGATAGATGTTGAGGTAGGTGATAGGTATTTGAGCTGGTCAGCTGCCCTCAGTACAGCTTACCAGAAAGCCCTGCAATTTGGTCCAGTACTATTGTGCTGTCCAGGTGAGGTGCAGGACCTTCTGTCTTGAGTGCTGCAACAGGTGAGAGATAGAGAGAGCTCTCCTCTCATGACTAACAACTGCTGTAGGTGGCAAGGGTTGAGGGCAAGGGGTCACCTCTTCATAGCCCACACTGCCACATGGCAGACAAGTTGTGGGGCCATCTCTTCCACATTCACATCCTTGGGGATGGCTCACCCCTACCCCTCCCATTAGGGTCATCCCTACTGTGCTGCCCAGATGAGGTGCAGGGCCTGCTCTCCCAAGGGCTACATCAGGTGAGGGGCAGGACCAGCTCTCCTAGTCACTTCAGGTAGAGAATGGCAAAAGGGGAGGGGGGTATCTCTCCTTTGTCCATGTCACTGAGTGGGAAACAAGTGGAAGGGCCAACTCTCCCAGGCCAGCTAATCCACAGCTCCCACGATGTGTGCACCTTTCTTCTGCTCTCATGGCCCTGAGCCAGCTTTCCCACAATGTCCAGTTTAGGGGTGGGGCCAGTTCTGCACGGCCCTTGGACATTAGAATGTGCCTTTGACGGTAGCCCAGACCTGTGAAGTCAGCCTGGCTTTGAATGGAAACAGACCCTCTACTGCTGCAGGGTCACAGACTCAGTTGTGGCCCCCAGACCCCAATAGGGTCCCAGGTGACATCACTGGCTACTCACATCGGACTGCTCCTCACTATCCTTGAGTTTCCAGTTCTGCCTCTCTTCATTATGCCCACATCCTTCTGTTTCTCTTTCCCTTCCATTTCTGCACCACTTATTTGCTCCTTAGTGGTTTCCGGGGTCTCTGAGTGTCTGAGGTAGTCTAAGGAGTAGTTTTGGGAGAGTTATACCTCACTTGTGGCACTGGGCAGGGGTCATCTTGGGCATAGTCTGCCCTGTCTCCCATGCCACCAGCCTGTGTGGTGGCAGACTGGTGGTCATCTCAAGCCAGCTCCCTGTCCGGGACACATGAAGCAGGTTTGCTGGTCATCTTGGGCTCGCTTCTCTCCAGGTCCACCTGAGTGGCCCTACGGGAGGGTCACATGTCTAAGGCTCACTGCTGATGTTCCAGGAGGCGATCCTCTAGTCTTCTGCTCACTCTCTGCCCTGGAAGCCTGGCCTGGCCTGCATGGCACCGGAGTGGTGATTGTCTCAGGCTTGCTTTCCTAAGGGAGTTAGGCTACTAATCATTCAGATGTCAGTCTCCAAGTGGGTTCCCTAGTGAGGGGAACAGGGGTTTTCTCTGGCATGAACTCAGTGACAGGCCCTCTGATCACCTCCCCCTGGGGGATGCAGCCTTGCCAGGCCACAGAGGAAGACAATGCAGCCAGTCCTGATGAGACCTGATAGGCTAGGTCAGTTAGAAGAGGAGGATGACCCTTTCCCATCAGTGGACTGGGGAAGGCACACAGGAAGAGAAGAGGGAAGGAGGGTTGGATTGGGAGGAGAAAAGGGAGGGGGTCACAGCCAGAATACAAATTGAATAAATTGGTATAAATGATAATAAAAAATGTTAAAAATGAATAAATACTTGAATATTATAGAAGAAATTAAAACTTTCTAGAATTGAATGAAAATGAATATATCATAATCCAAGAAATATGGGATGCAATGAAAGCATTTTAAAGAGTCAAGCTCATAGCACTGTACCTTCATTTTAAAAATTTGAGAGATCTCATGCCAATAACAGTGAACCCTAAAGTTCTAGAAAAAAGAAAAAAAAAGTAACATCTGAAAAGATTAGATGAAAAAATCAAACTCAGGGTAAAAGAAATAAAATAGGAACAACAAAACAAGACAAAGAAGCAGTGAAACAAAGAGTTGGTTCTTTGAGAAAAATCAATAGGATTGACAGACCCTTATCTATATTACTAAAAAGTGGAAAATATCCAAATTAAGAAAATTGTAAATGAAAAGGAGAACATAAAAACTGAGCAAATTAAGAGAATTATAAGGACATACTTTAAAAATTTATACTCCACCAAATCAGAAAATCTAAAAGACAAAGATTATTTTCTCAAAACATAGCACTTACCAAATTTAAGGAAAGATCAGATAGGCAATTTAAACAGATAACTAATACCTAGTGAAATTAAGAGTCTACCAACTAAAAAAACCTAGGCTCAAATGTTTTAGCACAGAATTCTACAAGACTTTCGTTTTCTTTATTGTCTTAACAAAATTTAAAGAATTACATTTATTGTAAGATACTAAAAATAGTTAAAGTGGTACATAAACAGAATAAAAATACTAACATTAAAATATAGGTTACATATGTTATACATTGAAAACAGGAGAAATAAAAGTTAAACAGATTAAAATAATTAAAAGTTTGTAAGGTACATTTGTTCAGATACAATGAAATAGTTAAGAAAAATGTTAGACCAGAAATGAAAATAGCATTCATATTTATTATAAGCACACTAGCTTGGTTTACATCTCCAGGATCATTATTATCGGCATCATTTTCATCATCATTTACTGAATCACTTCTTTTGGGACTTGGGAATCCAAACTCATTTCTCCAAAACTGGGCACATCTGAAAGTAGATGTGTTTGCTGTAAAACTACCTTTATTATGTTTAGTTATATTCCATGTATCCCTAATCTTTTCAGGACTTTTATTATGAAAGAGTGTAGGATTTTGTCAGGCCTTTTCTGCATCTATGAGAAGATCATGGTTTTTTTTGTTTGTTTGTTTGTTTTTCAATTTGTTTGTATGTGAATTACATTTATTGATTTGCATACATTAAAACATCTCTGCATCTCTTTGGTGCAGCCTACTTGTTTATGGTGGATTATCTTTTTTGATGTGTTCTTGGGTATGGTTTAAAGTATTTTATTAAGATTTATAGAGAAAAGACAGAGGAAGTGCTCAAAGAGAAGGAACAGGATAGGAGAAGGAGTGCTAAGGGATCTCATTATAGATGGGTATGAGCCACCATGTGGTTGCTGGGAGTTGAACTCAGGACCTCTGGAAGAGCAGCCAGTGCTCTTAACATCTGGAGTGCTAAGGGAAATGAGGGTGGGGATCTGATGTGGAGAGAGCAGGGGAGGTGGGAAGGAGGACAGAGGGCATTCAGAGAAACAAGATAATGGGCTTGGGGCATCTCTGAGATAGGCCAGAGACCTATGATAGGGTAGGCTCTGGGGAGGATTTGGAGGTAACTTTAGCAGAGATCTCTACTAGCAGGGGACATGGACACTGAAGAGGTCACCTTCTAATCAGACAAGACTCCAAGTAGGAGGAGGGGACCATCAATCCACCTACAAAAACTTTGATCCAAAATTTACCCTGTCTACAAGATGTTCAGGAATAAAGATAGAACAGATAGAGCAGAGACTGAGGGAAAGCCCAACCAATGCCTGGCCCAACCAAAGACCCACCCTATCAGAGAGTGCCAACCCCAGACACTATGAAGGAAAGGATACTCTGCTAAACTTGCAGACAGGAGCCTGACAGAGTTGTCATTTGAGAGGCACTATCTAGTAGTGCCTCAAAACAGATACAGAGACTCACAGCCAAACATTGGGTGATGCTTAGGGAGTCTTTGGAAAACTTGGAGGAAATAGATAAGTACCTGGAGGAGACATGAACTCCACAATGAGACCAACAGAGCCAACTAACAAGGGCTCAGAGAGACTTGTTGAGACCTAAACATCAACAAAGGACTGTTCACCATAAACTGTCCTTAGGCCCCCTACAAAGATGTAGCAGATGGGCAGCTTAGTTCTCATGTGGATCCTCTAGTAAAGGAAGTGGGGACTGCATGGGACATGGACTCAGTTGCCAGATTTTTGATCACTTTCCCCTGGTGGGAAAGTGCCTTCTGCTGCCTTGCCAGGCCACAGTAGAAGAGGACATACTCTGGAGGGGACCTGAAAGGAACAGGAGCTCCACAAGGAGACCAACAGAGCCAAAATATCTGGGGGACCTGCAGACACTGATGAATCAACCAAGGACCATGCATGGAGAGGACTTAGATCCCCTGCTCAGATGTAACCCATAGGCAATTCAATCTCCGTGTGGGTTCCAGTGTAAAGAGAGCAGTCTCTGATAGGAACTTGGTTGCCTGCTTTTTGATCACTTCTCCAAGGTGGGACGACCATGCCAGCCCACAGATAAAGAGGATCCAGGCAGTCTTGATGAGACTTGATAAGCTAGGGTCAGATAGAAGGGGAGGAGGACCTCCCCCATCAGTGGACTAGGGGAGGGACATACAAGGGGAACAAGGAGGGTGGGAACTCACAGAGACTGAAGCAGCATGCACAGGGCCTATACACATCTGCACTAGATGTTATCCTAGAGCTTAGAGAAAAGGACACAGGCCTCCATCCTTAACACAGAAGCAGTCTCCAACCGATATCCACTTACAAATGAAAATTTAGTTTTCTTCGAGATAGTCTCACTGGGAAAACCAACTACTCTCAAAGGTCGCCTACATGCCTAGCCTTTGGAAGTTTCTTGTCCTGTTAGGTTTTTTTCCTGTTTCTTTTCTTTTTTATTAGTTTTATCTTGTTATTTTAATTTATTCATATATATGTATATGTACACTCACACACATACATATTCTCTTTCAGTACAGATCTTTTGGGTATTTCATGGCTTCTAGATTAATGTGTTTTGTTTTGTTTTGTTTTGTTTTTATGGGATTCCTGAAGGTTTGAATGGGTAGGCCTCTCTTCTTTATGTAACTTAATTATTTTATTATTAACCCTTAGAAGCTTATTTATTTTCAAATGACAGAAAGGGGATAGTCCTGGATGAGAGAGGAGGGGAGGGAGGAACAAGAAAAAATAGAGAGAGAAGTTATAATCAGAATATATTATATAAGAATCTATAAACAACCCAGATGTCCCTCAATTGAGGAATGGATACAGAAATTGTGGTGCATTTACCCAATGGAATACTACTCAGCAATTAAAAACAAGGAAATCATGAAATTTGCAGGCAAATGGTGGGAACTAGAGAAAATCATCCTTAATGAGGTATCCCAGAAGAAGAAAGTAGCAATACCAATTCCAATTTGTATTGCTTATATACTCTTTGGTGCACAGTCAACTGTTTTTGTAAGGAATGGAGGGCAGTGAGTCTCTTAGAGTTGTGTTCCTGAAAACTGATTCAAAAATTAGTGCGTAAAGTTCCTGCCTGCAGTATACTCATTTTCACTTGTGAATATAAGCAGAGAAGATTATAAGCTGTCAAAATTTTTCAGAGTTCCTACCCATGACAGAATGATGGGTCCACATGCTGCATTTAAAACCCAGCTGAATGGATAAAAATAGTATTTAACTTTTATAGTCATTATGAGCTGAAGTAATTTACTGAACCCTTCAATCAGAAAAGGAAACAAAAGACAAAAATGGACAGGTGACTCATTTTTTTTTCATGTGTTGTCTACATAGTACTATTCTGGTAATTGGATGATCTGAAGTTTAAAGAAAATTGCTAATGTCTTTTAGAGACAAGGCAACCACAGAACATTTCAAAAATGAAAACAAAATGCTATAAAAGGCTGAAGAATGAAAAAAAAAATGACACCATGTAATTAGAAACAGAGCCTTTGAGCATGATAATGAAGACTAAGGCATGCTACAATACATTAAAATGAAAAAGAGAAAAGACTTCCTTATATTTAAAAACTCTGATTGAAATCTTGCATTTATAGTAAACCAGTTTATTTTAGAAAAAATCTTAAAAGTAAATATTTGATTCTTTTTAAAAATATTTGAGAGTATAGTAGTTTCAGGAATTTTTGTAGACTGTAATTTAAATAACTGACTAGATTTTATTTCAAGTGAAATCATTTAGAGACAACTCACCAAACTCCAAATGACAATGGCATATGCATACTTTTTGCTTCTTTTGAAACATTTTCAGTATGTTTAAGTTGTGCTTACTCAAGTCACCTTATTCTATAAATTTCAGAACAAGATAATATTTGGTCTTAAGAGTCTGTTGAATTCACACAAGTGAATATATAGAATATAAAAAATCTACAAGATTTAAAATTCATTTATAATTCACCTTCCTTCCATTTTCTGGTATCAGCTTTAAAGTGAATACTTAAAACACCATCATTCTACTGTAAACAGTCATTTGAAATCCTGACTTGAGGAAGAGTAATGCTTATAGATGTGACCGTGAAAGGAGTGGAAATGTAGGTAGGTTAGAGGTGGCCCTTTACTAGAAACAGAAAAGCAACTTGCAGAGAATATGGTGTTTAGCCATTTTCTCCCCTTTCATGTTCATTAGTAATTTTAAATGTTTCAAAGAATTAGTGAAGGATGTAAACCAGAGCTGAAGAGATAGCTCAATGGGTAAACAAGGTTCTTGCAGTGAAGCCCAAGGACATGAGTTCCTTGGAGCATACATTGTGGGAGAAGAAGTAAATGAATACCACACATTGTCTTATATACCTCCACATATATGCTGTGGCATGCTCTCTCTCTCTCTCTCTCTCAATGCAAAACATAAAAAATATACAAGTCACTTACCTAAAATAGGCAATATTAAAATCTAAGTTGACTATGAAAAAGAAAAGAAAATACTACTTCCTTAATGCAAATGGCTGAGTGATCTTGACTTCTACTTCTCTTTAGTGTTTGATAATAAATACCCTGAATTGTCAAGGACCCCCTTGCCCTCTTCAACAAGCACCCAGCAAACAGGGAAGATCATCCACAGTAGGTAACATGACAGTGCCGTTTTGGAAACACTGGCTCATACTTCCAGAGTCTGACTTTATGGTTTTTCTTACACATTTAAACATAGTAGAACCTGTGACCTGTGACTTTTAAAATAAGAATTAATTCTATTGGCTGATAAACAGAGCTTAGGGCTTATGCCTAAAGGAAAGATTTATGATGAGTGTAGGGATAGATTCTATTAGCAAAAAATACAAAGTACATGGGGTCTTCTTTCATAGGGTTATGTTCTCTCATTGCAGAATTAGGGCATAAACAATGCTCAGGATATTGGGCGAAATCAAGTGGAGGCTAGCTCCCAAAAGAATAGTAAAGAATCTTCTTCTATTGAGAATAAGAGGAAGAAGGGACTAGGGGGTGAGAGAGGGAGGGACAAGGAGGAAAAGAGGAAGGGTAAGCTGTGCTCTGGATGTAAAGTAAATAACTTAATCAATAAGAAAGAAAGAAAAACAGAGAAAGAAAGAAAGAAAGAAAGAAAGAAAGAAAGAAAGAAAGAAAGAAAGAAAGAAGGAAGGAAGGAAGGAAGGAAGGAAGGAAGGAAGGAAAGAAAGAAAGAAAAAATGAATATTCATCAGGTTGACTACTTTTCACTCTGACATTACAAGTGAGTAGGCATTATTTATTTCCTTCTTTTAAGAAAATAGTCCAGTGTGATTGACAATCATGGTTTTGCAATGCTTGTTCTAAGATGCGCTTCCTACACCAAATAATAACAGAGATTTTGTTTTGAATTTTAATAAGGAAGATTAACAAATATTGAAATCCTGGAATATTTCAGCTATCTAACCCTCAGCTCACACCTAAAGTGGAAGGCTGCGCCTTCCCTTCGGATTTCAGATGCTGCCACTTAGGGCAACAGCAACCTGTAGCACACACCATATGCAGGGATCGCAAACATAAAGCCTTAGCTGCCACAGGGCAGTAAATCAGTATATTTTCTTACATTGAATTTCACTGTAGTTCTGTCAGACCATCTGAAAATAGGTCATCAACTTTCTTTTAAAGGAAGAACTGAGCTTCTAAAAGATGAGTGATACACTTGCATCAGGCTCTCAAAATACTCTAAGGCCATGTTTAATGTCAAGTAAATACTTTTCTGACATGCTGTTATTAGATAATTTCCTTTCTTTTACCTTCATGTTAATATATTATAATATACTTCACAGTTTACTACTAGTTCTCCTTCCAAATAAGGCCTAATTATTCTTCTGACCAGAAAAAAAATGACAAGACAAATTGAAATGTCAGTATAGATAAGGGAACTCTAACAAAGTCTCAAACCTAGATAAAGCTAGAAAAAGAGCTTTAGGTAATTAATGGTTCTCCAAGAACAAGGTCTCTGATAGGTTATCCAGTCTCAATCCATCAGCCCTGATATATAAATGTATGTGCAACAGAGAATGAGCTCAGCAAGTTCTATTTGTAAATGTATACACACACACCTAAATATAATTGAAGAATAAAAGATCATGAATTTAAGATGGAATAGAAAGTAGAAAAGAGTCCTAGTCGCAAAAAAACCCCAAGGGGAAGGAAAGTTGCCAGAATGGTCACCCAGTTTTTCCCTGGAAGGTCTCTCCGACCTCAGCGGGTACCTGCCGCCATCACAACTGAGCTCCCGCCTGGCAGATAGCAGCTACACGCCCAGCTCAAAATCCCTACTCCCTCTTCGGAGGAGGCAGGAGGCGTCCAGCAGAATCTGCCACAGACCTCATTGTCTGTACCCCAACCAGAGATTGGGGCTGAGAAAACCCAATCCTTTCGGGCACTCCCCCAAATGCCGCCATAACCCTGCCACAGTGGAGTGGAAGGATGAAGAGGCACACAGCGGCTTCACAGTGCCAGAATTCCAGTGCTGCCGGCCGCTCCTAGCAAACAAACTACAGCTCGGGATCTGGGACTGTGGTCATTCTACACGTCCTGAGATTCTCCTGGGTCCAGTGCAATAAGGTCTAGCAGCAAGTTCTAGCACTGGCACCCCTTCCCCCCCCCATCCCCCTGGCAGAGAAACGCCGCCAGCTCAGGGCTCAGGATCCAACTGAGAAGCCCCAACCCCTGTTGGCACTCCCCTGAGAGCACCTCCATAAGCTTGCCCTAGCAGAGGAGAAGATCAGAGGGGAAGGACAGAGAGGCAGCCTGCCAAGGACACAGCACACTCTCTCCAGCTCACCAAGCAGCCCCTAGCAGAGAAACCCAAGCTCTGGATCTGAGGACACTCAACCCTACCTGGTACTCTCTCGGGATCAGCAAACATAGATTCTACCGCTAGGCTGCTTCTGGCAGGGAGATCTGGGCCCAGGATCTGGGATTGAGTACACTCAACCTAACTCTTTCCCGCGCCACCCAGGGACCAGTCAACCTAATCCCTCCTGGCAGAGGGAAAGGACAAAGAGGCAGCACACAGGAAAGGTGGACACTGAGTCCTGCGGCCACAGTGTCACAGAGCTGACTGTTAGCCTACCCGTGCACTTCCGCAGCAGGACCAAAACAGAGAGTAGTGAGCAAGGGGAACTCCTGTGCATTCCAACTGGTCCTGCAAGAGAGTGAGTGAGCCTTCTAGGGAGAGATTGCCCCAGACCCAGGGCCTCTCCACAGAAGCAACCAGACGAGATCCCTGCCACCCACACCCCTAGTGTGGGCATCATAGGGATTCTTGGGATAGCGACTCCAACATTGAAGCCTCTGCCTTGCGGGTCCACCAGGGTAATCCAGGCAAACAGTCCCTGGATCTCAGTCAGAACTGTGTAATAGTGGCTTGCAGGCCACTGCAATAGTCAGAGAATCCGCACATGCACACTGTGCCCTCTAAAAGCACACGCGAATAGCGCCAGCGTCACATTCCTTACTTAGGCAAAACTGAAAACACAGTGCACACTCCCAAACCAGTGAACCTCTCTCATCTTCCTGAAAAAACAGTCCAGAAAACAGAAAGAGAGGATCATAGCCCAAACTACAATCTCGAGGAACAACCAGTGAGGATTATAAATAACCAGATGGCTAGAGGCAGACGTAAGAACACTCCCAACAAAAAATAAGGACATAATGACCTCACCAGCAACCCCACAAAACAATGGACACTTCAATTCACTAGATATACAAGAAAACGACCTCAAAACTATGTTTCTCCAGCTATTAGAGGCCCATAAAGATGAAATGAACAAAGCCCTCAGAGAAAAAAAACAAAGAAATCGAGACTAACCAAGAGGAAACAAATCGTGCTCTCAGAGAAATGACCACGAAAATTGAGGCAAACAGAGAAGAAATGCACAAAGCTCTCAAAGAAATGTCCACACTAATGAAGGCAAATAAAGAAGAAATAAACAAAGCTCTCATAGAAATACAGGCAATTATACCCAAAGAAGTAGAGGCACATGTATCCTCTCTAGTGATACATAGAGAGGAAACAGACAAAAAAAATAGAAGCTATCATTGAAAAGCAGGAGTCCACATTCAAACAGATGAAGGAAATGGTGCAAAACATGAAAACAGAATTAGAATCAATAAAGAAAACACAAATAAAGAAAAAACAAGGGGCTGGAGAACATAGAGAAAAGATCAGGACTACAAAGGTAAGCATCAACAACAGAATACAAGAAATGGAAAAAAGAATCTCAGGAGCCGAAGATACACTTGAGGAAATTGACATGTCTCTCAAAGAAAAAATAAAATCAGAAAAGTTCCAAACACAAAACATCCAAGAAATCAAGGACAACATGAAAAGACAAAACCTAAGAATAATAGGAGTAGAAGAAAAAGAAGACATCAGGCTCAAAGGTCTGGAAAATGTTTTCAAGAAAATTATAGAAGAAAACTTTCCCAACTTAAAGAAGGAGATGGCTATAAACATACAAGAGGCCTACAGAACACCAAGTAGACTAGACCAGAAAAGAAATTCTTCATGTCACATTATAGTCAAAACACTGAACCTACAAAACAAAGAAAAAATTCCAAAAGCAGCAAGGGAAAAAGGCCAAGTAACATATGAAGGTAGACCTATCAGAATCACACCAGATTTCTCAACAGAAACTATGAAAGCCAGAAGGGCCTGGACAGAAATCATACATACAGTCCTTAAGGGACCACAGATTCCAACCCAGACTACTATACCCAGCAAAACTTTCAATCAACATAGACGGAGAATTCAAGATATTCCAAGACAAAACCAAATTTAAACAATATCTACATAGTAACCCAGCTCTACAGAAGTTACTAGAAGGGAAACTCCAAACCAAAGAAAACAACTACATCGAAGGAAACAGAGGAAATAGATAACTACACAACAAAAAAAACAAAAGAAGACAAGCAATGAAACTCAGTGACACCACCAACACCACATCTAAAGTAAGTAACAATTGTTGGTCACTAGTTTCTATCAACATCAATGGACTCAACTCTCCAATTAAAAGACACAGACTAACAGAATGGTTGCGGAAACAGGATCCATCATTCTGTTGCATCCAAGAAACACACCTATGCAACAAAGATAAACACTACCTCAGAGTAAAGCGCTGGAAAAATGTCTTTCAAGCAAATGGTTCCAGAAAACAAGTGGGAGTAGCCATCCTAATATCTAATAAAATAGACTTTCAACCCAAGTTAATCAAAAAAGATAAGGAGGGCCACTATATTCTCATCAAAGGAAAAATCCACCAAGAGGACATCACGATTTTGAATATCTATGCCCCAAATACAAGAGCACCTACATTCGTAAATGGAACAATATTAAAGCTTAAATCACACATTGATCCTAAAACCCTAATAGTGGGAGACTTCAATACCCCACTCTCATCAAGGGACAGATCAACTGGACAGAAAACAAATAGGGAAATAAAAACACTTACAGAGATCCTAAATCAAATGGACCTAATAGACGTCTACAGATCTTTTCATCCAAACTCAAAAGAGTATACCTTCTTTTCAGCACCGCATGGAACCTTCTCCAAAATAGATCATATAGTTGGTCATAAAGCAAGCCTCAACAGATACAAAAAGATTGAAATAATCCCTTGTATTCTATATGACCACCATGGACTTAAGCTGGACCTCAACAACAACAGAAATAACAAACAGCCTACACGCACATGGAAACTGAACAACTTTTTACTCAACGACAGCTGGGTTAAGGAAGAAATAAAGAAAGAAATTAAAGACTTCATAGAATTCAATGAAAATGAAGGCACAACATACCCAAATTTATGGGACACATTGAAAGCAGTGCTCAGGGGAAAATTTATAGCACTAAGTACCTGCAAGAAGAAATTTGTAACATCACACAGAAACAACTTAATGGCCCAACTGAAAACCCTAGAAAAAAAAAGAAGCAGATACACCCAAGAGGAGCAGAAGGCTGGAAATAATGAAACTCAGGGCTGAAATCAATCAATTTGAAACAAATAAAACTATTCAAAGCATCAATGAAACAAAAAGCTGATTCTTTGAGAAAATCAACAAGATAGACAAATCCTTAGCCAAACTAATTAAAAAGCAGAGAGAATCTATCCAAATCAACAAAATCAGAGATGAAAAGGGTGCCATAACTACAGACACAGAGGCAATTCAAACAATCATTAGGTCATACTACAAAAGCCTATATGCCACAAAATTTGAAAATCAAAATGAAATGGACAATTTTCTTGATAGATTCCATCTTCCAACATTAAGTCAAGATCAGATAGAAAGACTGAACAGCCCTGTATCCCCCAAGGAAATTGATGCAGTCATTCACAGTCTCCCCTCCAAAAAAAGCCCTGGGCCAGATGGTTTCAGTGCAGAATTCTACCAGACCTTCAAAGAAGTGCTCACACCAATTCTCCTCAAACTATTCCACAAAATAGAAACAGAAGGTACATTACCAAACTCATTCTATGAAGCAACAGTCACCCTGATACCTAAACCACACAAAGACCCAACAAAAAAAGAAAACTTCAGACCTATCTCTCTTATGAACATTGATGCAAAAATACTCAATAAAATACTTGCAAACCGAATCCAAGAACACATCAAAGATATCATCCACCACGACCAAGTAGGCTTCATCCCAGGCATGCAAGGGTGGTTCAACATACGGAAATCCATCAATGTAATCCACCACATAAACAAACTGAAGGAGAAAAACCACATGATCATCTCCTTAGATGCTGAAAAAGCATTTGACAAAGTCCAACACCCATTCATGTTTAAAGTCTTGGAGAGATCAGGAATACAAGGCACATATCTAAACATAGTAAAGGCAATATACAGCAAGCCTATAGCCAACATCAAACTCAATGGAGAGAAACTTAAATCAATCCCACTGAAATCAGGGACAAGACAAGGCTGCCGCCTCTCTCCCTACCTCTTCAACATAATACTTGAAGTCCTAGGCAGAGCAATAAGACAACTAAAGGAGATCAAGGGGATATAAATTGGAAAGGAAGAGGTCAAAGTGTCACTATTCACAGATGATATGATAGTATATATGAGCAACCACAAAAATTCAACCAGAGAACTCCTCCAGCTGATAAACACCTTCAGCAAAGTGGCAGGATACAAAATCAACTCAAAAAAATCAGACGCCCTCCTGTATACCAAAGACAAAAGGTCCGAGAAAGAAATTAGGGAAACAACACCCTTCACAATAGCCACTAATAACATAAAGTACCTTGGGGTGACACTAACCAAGCAAGTGAAAGACCTGTTTGAGAAAAACTTCAAGTCTCTGAAGAAAGAAATTGAAGAAGATCTCAGAGGATGGAAAGATCTCCCGTGCTCATGGATTGGTAGGATTAACATTGTGAAAATGGCCATCCTGCCAAAAACAATCTACAGATTCAATGCAATTCCCATCAAAACACCAAGTCAATTCTTTACAGACCTTGAAAAAAAGATTCTCACCTTCATATGGAGAAACAAAAAACCCAGAATCTCCAAAACAATCCTGTACAACAAGAGATCATCTGGAGGTATCTCTACCCCCAATCTCAAGTTGTACTACAGAGCAATAGTAATAAAAACTGCATGGTATTAGCATAAAAACAGAAAGGAGGATCAATGGAACTGCATAGAAGACCGAGAAATAAACCCACACACCTATGAATACTCGATATTTGACAAAGAAGCCAAAACCATTCAATGGAAAAAAGACAGCATCTTCAACAAATGGTGCTGGTCCAACTGGATGTCCACATGCAGAAAAATGAAAATAGATCTTTATTTATCACCCTGCACAAAACTAAAGTCCAAGTGGATCAAAGACCTCAACATAAAACCAGACACTCTAAATCTGTTAGAAGAAAAATTGGGGAACAGCCTAGAACTCATTGGCACAGGAGACAACTTCCTGAACAGAACACCAACAGCACAGGCTCTAAGAGCAACAATCAATAAATGGGACCTCATGAAACTGAAAAGCTTCTGTAAAGCAAAGGACACTGTCATCAAAACAAAACGCCTGCCTTCCTATTGGGAAAAAATCCTCACTAACCCTTTATCTGACAGAGGACTAATATCGAGTATATACAAAGAACTAAAGAAGCTGAAAAGCAGCAAACCAAGTAATCCAATTAAAAAATGGGGAACAGAGCTAAACAGAGAATTCTCGACAGAGGAATATCGAATGGCAGAGAAATACTTAAAGAAATGCTCATCCTCATTAGCCATCAGGGAAATGCAAATCAAAACGACCCTGAGATATCACCTTACACCCATCAGAATGGCCAAGATGAAAAACTCAAGGGACAACACATGCTGGAGAGGTTGTGGAGAAAGGGGAACCCTCCTCCACTGCTGGTGGGAATGTAAACTGATACAACCACTCTGGAAATCTATCTGGCGCTTTCTAAGACAATTAGGAATAGTGCTTCCTCAAGACCCAGCTATACCACTGCTAGGTATATACCCAAAGTTTGCTCAAGTACACAAAAGGGATATTTGCTCAACCATGTTTATAGCAGCGTTATTTGTAATAGCCAGAACCTGGAAACAACCCAGATGTCCATCAATGGAGGAATGGGTACAGAAATTGTGGTATTTTTACACAATGGAATACTACTCAGCAATCAAAAAGGAGGAAATCATGAAATTTGCAGGCAAAGGGTGGGATCTAGAAAAGATCATCCTGAGTGAAATATCCCAGAAGGAGAAAGACAAACACGGTATATACTCACTTATATAGACCTATAAGATATGATAAACATAATGAAATCTATACACCTAAAAAAGATAATCAAGAGAGCGTACATGGGGTAAGATTATCAATCCTCGTTTAGAAAGACAGATGGGATGTGCATTGAACATATGACAGGAGTCTACTGAGCGCATTTGAAAGACTCTAACTAGCAGTGTTTTCAAAGCAAAGACTCATGACCAAACCTTTGGCAGAGTACAGGGAATCATAAGAAAGAAGGGGAGTTAGTCTGATGAGGAAAGGATAGGAGCTCCACAAGGACCAAATATATCTGGGCACAGGGTCTTTTCTGAGACTGACATGCAACCAAGGACCATGTATGAATGAATGTAACCTAGAACCTCTGCTCAGATGTATCCTGTGGTAGCTCAGTAACCAATTGGTTTCCCATAGTGAGGGGAACAAGGACTATTTCTAACAGGAACTCAATGACTGGCTCTTTGGCCTCCCCACCCCCCCAAGGGAGGAGCAGTCCTGTTAGGCCACAGAGGAGAGCTTTGCAGCCAGTCCTGAAGATACCTGATAAAACAGGATCAGATGAATGGGGAGGAGGTCCCCCCTATCAGTGGACTTGGCAAGGGTCACAGTGGAGAGGAGGGAGGGAGGGAGGGACTGGGAGGGAATGAGGGATCGGGACAGCCTGGGATACAGAGTTAATAAAATGTAACTGATAAGAAAAAAATAAAATTCAAAAAAAAAAAAGAAAGTAGAAAAGAGTTGGTAAGAGTGGATGGAGAGGGAAAATGATGCAAATATATATTCATATATGAAATTCTCAAAAAAATTGTCAAGTGAAAAAGAATTCATGTTTAAAAGCAATATGCTAATAAACCAGGGCAACACAAAGAGTGATTTATCTTTGATCTACAAATAAGGCTCATGTATCAACACCCCCATGAATCACTGAATAGCATCAAATTAGTAATAATGTCTGCAGTGTTATAAAAATTATATTACTAAGTCTTGGAAACATTTTCCCTAAGCCAGACAGCCAGAAATGGGACCTCCATTTACACCAAGGATAAAAAAGCACTTGTTTACATAATGATGGGATTATTTTTTCTAAGTGTGTGATTTAGTCACAGACCCAATAACAGATACCTTAAAATTACTGTAGTAATTGCTGTGTCCCACCACCAACTTGGTGGACATCCCCTACTAGAACATGCTAAGCTAGTCAGTAGAAGAGGTGAGCTGCTTTAGTAAAAACTCTGGCCTCCACTCTCTGATACCCTGCCACAACTCCTAATGCCTTTCCTCTGATAATCATCATGTCTCAGCCCTCAACCTAGACAAAGACCCCATGATCAACAAGAGGCATTGATGTTCATAAGGGAGATTTGCCTGAAATTCTCTTTCTTTTTTGGGTCTTTGTGAGGTTTAGGTATCAAGGTTACTGTGGATTCATAGAATGAGTTCGGTAATGTTCCTTCTGTTTCTATTTTGTAGAATAGTTTGAAGAGTATTGGTGTTAGCTCTTCTTTGAAGGTATAGTAGAATTCTGCACTGAAACCATCTGGCCTTGGACTTTTTTTGAATGGGAGACGTTTGATGACAGCTTCTATTTCCTTAGAAGATATAGGACTATTTAACTTATTTACCTGCTCTTGATTCAGCTTTGGTAAATGGAATTGATCAAGAAAATTGTCCATTTCATTTAGATTTTCAAATTATGTGGTGTATAGGTTTTTGAAGTAAAACCTAATGATTGTTTGGATTTCCCCCATGTCTGTTTTTATGTACTCCTTTTCATTTCTGATTTTATTCATTTGGATAGTATCTTTCTGCCTTTTAGTTAGGTTGGCTAAAGCTTTGTCTTACTTGTTGATTTTCTCCAAGAACCAGCTCTTGGTTTCATTGATTCTTTTTACTGTTTCCTTTATTTCTAATTTATTGATTTTAACCCTGAGTTTGATTATTTCCAATCGTCTATCCCTCTTGGGTGTGTCTGCTTCTTTTTCTTTTTCTAAGGCTTTCAGATGAGCCATTAAGTGGCTTGAATGAGATGTTTCAATTTTCTTCTTGAAGGCACTTAGTGCTATGAACTTTCCTCTTAGAACTTCTTTCATTGTGTCCCATAAGTTTGGGTATGTTGTGTCTTCATTTTCACTGAATTCTAGGAAGACTTTAATTTCTTTATTTCTTCCCTGACCCAGCTGTCATTGAGTAGCAAGTTGTTCATTTTCTAAGTGTGTGTAGGCTTTTTGCTATTTCTGCTCTTGTTGAGGTCCACCTTTAGTCCATGGTGGTCATATAGGACACGAAAGATTATTTTAATCTTCTTGTATCTGTTGAGGCTTGTTTTATGACCAAGCATATGGTCTATTTTGGAGAAGTTTTCATGAGGTGCTGAAAAGAAGGTACATTCTTTTGTGTTTGGGTGAAAGGTTCTGTAGATGTCTGTTAGTCAGAAAAAAACAAAAAACAAAACAAAACAAAAAACTACAGCCTAAAGATTGGGAAAGGATCTTCATCAACCTTATATCTGACAGAGGGCTAATATTCAGAGTATATAAAGAAATCAAGAAGTTAAACAGCAATAAATCAAGTAATCCAATTAGAAAATGTGGTACAGAGTTAAACAGAGAATTCTCAATAGAGGAATACTTAATGGCAAAGAAACACTTAAAGAAATGCTCAACCTCCTTAATCATCAGTAATATGCAAATCAAAACAATAGTGAGGTTTTACCTTATACCCATCAGAATGGCTAAGATCTAACACTCAAGGAGAGGATGTGGAGAAAGGGGAACCCTCCTGCACTTTGTACAACCACTTTGGAATTGAATCTGGTGTTTTCTCAGACAATTAGGAATAGTGCTTTCTCAAGATCCAGCTATATCACTCTGACATAGATCCAAATTATGCTCAAGTATACAACAAGGACATTTGTTCAACCATGTTCACAGCAGCTTTATCTATAGAAGCCAGAATCTGGAGCAATCCAGATGTCCTTCAACTGAGGAATGGATACAGAAACTGTGGTTTATTTACAGAAAAGAATATTTCTCAGCAATTAAAAACAAGGAAATCATGAAATTTGCAGGCAAATGGTGGGAACTAGAAAAGATCATCCAGAGTGAGTCATCCCAGAACCAAAAAGACACACCCATAGAATCTACTTACTGGTAAGTGGATATTAGACATATAATATACGATAAACATGCTAAAATCTGTACATCTAAAGAAGCTAAGCAGGAAGCAAGACCCTGGATAAGATGATCAATTCTCACTCTGAAAGGCAAACAGGATGGACAGCAGAAGAGGAAGAAAACAGGGAAGAGGACAAGAGCCTATGACAGAGGACCTTTGAAAGACTCTATCCAGCAAGGTATGAAAACAGATGTTGAGACTCATAGCCAAACTTTGGGCATGGTGCAGGGAATCTTATCAAAGAAAGGGGAGATAGAAAGACCAGGAGGGGTCAGGAGCTCCACAAGGAGAGCAACAGCCAAAAAATCTGGGCACAGGGGTCTTTTCTCCAAATAAGGATTATGCATGGAGATAACCTAGAACCCCTGCACAGATGTAGCCCATGGCAGCTCAGTGTCTAAGTTGGTACCCTAGTAATGGGAACAGAGACTGTCTCTGATAGGAACCCAGTGGCTGGCTCTTTGATCACCTCTGTCTGAGGCTAGAACAGCCTTACCAGGCCACAGAGGAAGACAATGCAGCTCAGTCCTCATGAGACCTGATATGCTAGGGTCAAATGGAAGAGGAGGAGGACCACCCCTATTAGTGAACTGGGCAGGGGTATGGAACTAGAAGAGGGAAGGAGGGTGAGAGTGGGAGGACACAAAGAAGGGGGCTACAGCTAACATACAAAGTGAATAAACTGTAATTAATAAAAAATAAATTAATTAAAAAAAAGAGGTCATGCTGGATGCCAGAAGTCCATCCCTTAACATGGGCCAAGAAAGCAAAAAAAGCCAAGAAAAATAAAACAAATAAACAGAAGAAAATTAATAAAACTATTCAAGACCTCAACATGGAAATAGAAGCAATAAAGAAAACATAAACATAAAATTTTGGAAACAAAAAATCTAGGTAAGATGGCAGGAACTAGAGACAGAAGATTTAAAATTGGAATACAAGAGATGGAAAAAAGAATGTAAGGTGTTGAAGATACAATAGAAGAAATACATACAATGATCAAAAAAATGTTGAACCAAAAAATTCCCAACACAAAACATCCAGAAAATCTGGGACACCTTGGAAACACCAAACCTAAAAATAATAGAATCTCAGCTCTAACACCCAGAAAATATTTTCACCAAAGTCATAGAAGAATATTTTCTAACCTAAAGAAGAACATGCCTGTAAAGGTACAAGAAGCATATAAAATACCAACTAGATTGGACAAAAAAACCAAAGTTCTTTCTTCACATAATAATGTAAACACTAAACATAAAGAACAAAGAAAAATATTAAAAGCTACAAGGGGAAAAGAGCAAATAACATATAAAGGCATACATATTAAAATTACACTGGGCTTCTCAATAAAGACCTTAAGAGCCAAAATGTTCTAGAAAGAAGTCTTATAGACTCTAAGAGACTATAGATGCCAGACTACTATAGTCAGCAAAACATTCAGTCACTGCAGATGGAGAAAACAAGATATTCCATGATAAACTCAAATTTAAACAGTATCTATCTATAAATGATACTGGAAGGTAAACTGAAGCCCAATGAGATTGACTACAGCCAGGAAGACACAGGTATCACATAATCTCATATCAGCAATACCTTAAGAAATGAAGCACACACAAATTACCACCAACAACAAATTAACAGTAATTTACAATCATTGCTAATTAATATCTTTGAATATCAATGGACTCAACTCCCCAATTAAGAAAAAATACAGACTAACAGAATAAATGCAAAAACAAGATACATAATTCTGCTGCATATAGGAAAATGTCAAAGACAGACATTACCTCAGAGTAACGAATTGGAAAAAGATTTTTCAAGCAAATAGAACTAAGATGAAAGCTGGTGTAGCCATTTGAATAGGTAACAAAAGAGACTTCAGACCAAAGTTAATAAAAAAAAGACAGTGAAGAATAATTCATACTCATAAAAAGAAAGGTTCACCAAGACAATGTTTTCAATACTTCACATCTATGACACAGATGCAAGGGCCCCACGTTTGTAAAAGAAACATTACAAAGCTTAAATCACACATTAACTCTCATACATTGTTAGTGGGAGACTTCAATTCCCTACTCTCATCAATGGACCAAGTAATATAGACAAAAACTAAACATATTACGTACTTACTTATAAGTGCATATTTGCTGTTAAGTAAAGACAAATCATGCTAAGGTCTGCAGACCCAGAGATGCTAAGTAAAAAGGATGATTTTGGGGGAGATGCACAAATCTCCTTGGGGGGTAATAGAATAGTCTTTGGGGGTGTACTGCATGTAGAGATGAGAACAGACAAAGGATTACCGGGGGCAGAGAAAGATAGTACAGGAAGAAGTGATTGAAATGGGCTCGGGCATTTGGGTAGTGATGTGGAAAATGGTATATTGGAAACCTGTTGGAATTAAGGACTCTTGGCAGTCCTTAATTAAGGACTCTTGGCAGTGGGGAATACAGAGACTGAACCAGCCATCTTTAGGGACACACAACCAAACATTAAACAGAGCTAAGGGAATTTTTTGAAAGAGGCTGAGGAAGGATTGTAGTAGCCAAAGGGGTTGAGAACACCAGGAGTATATGGCCCACAGAATCAACTAAGCAGGGCTTGTTAGGGCTCACAGAACCAGAAGCAACAATCACAGGCCTGTCTGGGTCTGTGCTAGGTCCTCTGCATATATGTTATGGTTGTGTAGCTGGGCGTTCTTTTGGGATTCCCAGTGTGAAAGTAGTTGTGTCTTTGACTCTTTTGCCTGCTCTTAGGACCCTGTATCTCCTATTGGGCTGCCTCATTCAGCCTTGATATGAGGGTTTGTACCTAGTCTTACTGTTACTTGTTATGGCATGTTTGGTTGATATCCTTGGGAGACCTGTTCTTTTCTTCAGGGAAAGAAAGGCAGAGTGGATCTGGAGGAGAGGGGAAGTGGAGGTAGGGAGAGAGTAAATGAGGGAGAAGAAACTGCAGATAAAATGTATTGTATGAGCGAATGATAAAGAATATTACTGTATTGATAATTTTTATTTTATTGACCCACAAGTTATTTGATTTCAAAGCAAATGCAGGCTTTGCCAAGTGAACCTGTGCTTCTAGGCAAATATGCTTGTGAGTATACAGGCAGTGATCACTGGATTGAGACACTTTTATACTACTTAAATTACCGAGAATGCCTATATATTCAAAATTCAGAGTTAGTAAAGTATGCTCTAGGTGATTTCCATTTTGTTGCTTGGGGTCACGACTACATGAGCTATGGCTGAAGAGGCAGATGGAGAAGTGCTGCCACAGATTCTCTAGATTTAGTAGAGTTAATCTAGCCTTAGCAAGAGTTAGTCTCATAATAAGGTGGGTGTGATTACCTGATTATACCACATAAAATCTATCTAATTACATTATCTCAAAAACATTTTTTATATAATAGCCTAGGACAAACATTTATCAAAGCAGTAGGCAGTCTTTGAAATTTGAGCACACAGGATACTTTTGATATCAGGTAGATCAGCTCAATGCCAAAAAATTCGGAGGTATCAAGAACACATCACAGGTTTGAGAAGCATAGTCAACACTGTGTTACACACCGAGAGTGAGAGGCATCATCTTCCTTGGCATCCCTTTTTCTTTTCTGTAAGGGACATGTTGAGGCTATTTCCAAGTAATGCAAGATTCCTGAAAAATCTCATTGAGGACTAGAACTCAGTGCCTTCAAAAAAATCCTTTAAAGGCTCTAATTCATTTAAAATAGTTTGATTATAAAATAATACCAGGGTACTATCAGCAACACACTTATGTGTAAATAATCTGTAGATATTTAAAAAGGCTTTTAACAAACATAAGGATTGTATCCTTACTGAAAGCACCCCATTAGTCCTCCTGATGAAAGAATATGTCATATAATTTTCTGATGCATTCTGCTTGAGGTGAATCGTAAGATTAAACGGTAATACATTCCTACTACTTGTTGTGTGTCTGATGACTAAAGAAGCAGGTGATTCTCCTGAACTCTTGCGACTGTTTAATTAACCTTACTCTCTGAAAACTCTCTGCACTAGACTGTTCAAATCATATTTCTGATTCCAATAGTATTTTATTCTGAGTGGCCACTGTCAAATGTCATGACAATAACATTTGACAATGACATTTGACATTTAAGACTAACTGAGAAAGCAGAACACATTTGGGCATTTAAAAAATATATTATGTACAGGAGTAAAATGGAAGGAAAGCATCAAAGACAGTCTCTTGAATAGGGAGGGAGTTTTGTCTATTTTAATTTGTAGAATTCTTCATGGTTTGTGTATTGTAATAGAACAGTGGAAAGTAAGTCATTTAACTCACAGATAAGTTTATTTTGTAGTTCTTGTCAAGCCAATATTTTTTTTTATTCCCCTCTGTTTTATTTAGAAATTTGTTGAGTTATATACCACAGTTGAGTTATGATGGATATTAATGGTGAAACACCTTATGGTCTGAATTTTCTTTAGTTCCACACAAGAAAGAAAAATTACCTCCAGGAATAAGAGTATTTTTAACAATTTAATCTGCGCATCATAACAGATGTGGTGAGGGAGCTCATTAGCTACTGGAACTGAATACTTACTCTTCTGAAAGTACATTCAAATTTAAAGATATCATCTTTCCCCACAAGAGCTGTTGCAACAAGGTCACATTTTACATACGTCTAAATCTTTGAACAAATGACAAATTTGTACCCGTTTAAATGATCATTGAGACTGATTTTTTTCATCCCATTAAGCAACATATATAAACTATTGTTTAGATTCATGTGAACAATTTGCTTATGAATAATTTGGAGTTTGATTTTGTAGAGACCATTTCTCTTGAAATGGATGTTATTTTGGTTGTTTTATTTGGTTATTGGATGTATCTAGATAGAAAACATGATAGGAGGAACTGGGGTGGAAATAAGCCAGTAATCAACATTTTCCTCCACAAAATATTATTTTTTAAAAACTTGAGAAATTCTTAAATGTGTTGTGTGAGAGGTTGGTCTGATGCTGCCCGTCAAGATCTGGTTACACCTGTCCTGTTGTGTAAACTTGCTTAAGTTTATATGTGATTGGTTGATTAAATAGCCTAAACCTGAGCAGGGCAGAATATGGTAGGTGTGGCTGAGGTTCCCCCACTTTGAGTTCTGGAGAATCACTAGAGACCGATGGACAGAAAGAGAGGAGGAAGGAGGATGCCATAATGGATTAGGTGGAGAAGGAACCACCACGTGAGTTGGGAGGAAGGACTCCAAAAGTGGCATGGAAAGACCCAAATGAAGAATAAAAGAAAGTATGTATAAGATTATGGATGGAAGATAGACCAGATGAGGAGAATTAAGGTGGATGGCATTGGATGGGGGCTAGGAGAAGGATGTGAGGATATTGAGACAGCTTAGGTGAAATATCTGCCAGATCCAAGGTAAAAAAGGCAATTATAAAATCTGACAGGTGTTGGTATAATGTTCTTTTAAAATGTATATACCTTACCCTGGTTAATTCAAATGCTGATTTCCTCACCCCCAACTCTCTGGTTTCAATCCGGATATTGCATTGTGATACTCATGATAAGCATCCTGTCTCAACTCTTGTGTAAACAGGACAAAATAAAGCAACTTGTTGTGCAATGGGAGGAGCCAGAGGACAGGAAAGAGTGGGAGGAGAGAGAGGAAGAGAGCAAGGAGAGCAGAGCTGGAGGAGAGATCTTGGAGGACATGGAGCATGAACCAGACCTAAGATTGAAGAAAAAGCAAGTATAATGTGGGAAATCTAAATGTTAGGAAACTGAGGGCTTAGAGGTTTAGGAGGGAGTAAATATTGCCCAGCATTGTGTTCTAGGTTAACTAAAAACCCATTCTCTGTGTGGTGATTTGGTTATACAGCTGCTGAGGATTAACAACAGCATTACCAGAAGATAAACCATAGTAAATATTAGTAGTCACTTACAACAGACAGGTGTCTGTGTCTTATTATTTGTGATGGTGCATTAAATACTATTGCCATGATAATCGTAGGGGTAATAATAAATAATACATAGCCCAACACTCATTTCTTTAGTAACAACAACAATGGTGGGAACATTTTTCCATCAAATATTCCACAAAATTAGTATGAAATATCTCAGGTAATGGTACATTTTCATTTTCTTCTGGCTACATAATATTTTAACACTTTATCTGGTT
This sequence comes from Psammomys obesus, assembly GCF_907164565.1. Lineage (NCBI taxonomy): Eukaryota > Metazoa > Chordata > Mammalia > Rodentia > Muridae > Psammomys > Psammomys obesus. Next base: position 60,523,983 of record NW_026591086.1, on the reverse strand, counting down.
AAACTAAACTAATATAATAAATTAAACTGAAATTTAGTCATTAAATTGAAAAATTTGAGTCTGTGCTTTTTCTCCTCAAATCTTTGGGATTAACACTTCCTCCCTACATTCATGATTTCCAAAAGGAGATGTTTATTGTTTGTTTTCCCACTGAAATATAAGCAGTTACTGAGAGGAGCCTCATTTTCTGTGTTTTCCGCATACACCCTCATCTGAGACTCAGTACAGATCAAGTGCTGACAAACACTTAAGGAAGGAAGAAATACAGTATTTGAGGTAGATATCCTAAATGACTATTGGACACTTTCACATAACGTTTCTAATGTGACATTTCAAATCTCACTGGAAAATTATCTTACCTTGTATATCCCTCAATTTAATGTATTTCTTCAATCAAGCCTCCTTGTTCCATACCTCAAATATTATAGCATTGATCCTGTCTTTTGTGCAGCTTTCATTTCTGGTCTCATTAGCAACCCAAATTACCAGTAAATTACCAAATTGTCATGGTGAACTACTCAACAAACATTTCTTCAATAGGTACAAACTTATCAATCACCCTCATCTCCCCACTGATGTCCATCATTATCTAATTTCAAACATCAAAAATGGATTCCATCTACCCCAATAAACCTAGTCAAATTATACCGAAAGTTTTACATAAGAAGAATTTTTAGCTAGAAGTTTTTGCTTTCTATAAAGATATAATCAATCAATCTTGTGTGAATAAAAGAACAATTATGGTGAAGAAGTAGTCTCTGTGGGCTAAATGACTTTGCATATCGAGAAAAACATTGGGATTAGGAGGGTTAGCTATTAATATTTTAATAGGTCTTCTGTTTTCCTTTTAACATAATTTTTTACTTATATTCACTTTTAATGAGTTCTCATTCCATGGAACTACTGAAAGAAACCTCTCCCATAATTAGAAAACAGTTTGTTGTAAACCTTATTTTCTTCTATTTTGACAAAAAGTGTGTCTGGCAGATAGGATCAGCAGGATGAGAAGCACAAATACCGTATAGACTATGGCCCAAGACCTGCACCTGGAGGAGGAGTGCTCTTGGCAATGCTCTCTCAGCCACACAGTAGCATTTGTTTTCTGCTCAGGCAACACATTGGTTGTCACTGCTCTCCGTGTGCGTTTGTTATTGGGCTAAAGAACAGTTGCTTTCTTACTTATTTCTTGGGAAGAAATGAAGGAGAAGAAGGTTGGGAAGCACAGGAGGGATCCCACAACTTCTCAGAAGCTCTCACATGCCCATTCCACGTATGTTTCCTTGGCTAAAGCAACTCCCAAGGCTAAGCTTGTTTGCAGGTGGCGGACTCTCCTCCTCCACCTCCTTCATCCCACACTGTAATATAAGCCACATGATAACACATAGGGATCGAATAACTCACACAGGAATAAGATATACTATCCTAGCTGTTTCAAGAAACCAGCATCATGGCAAAATAACTCATATTTTGGTAAAGCTGAATGACAAATAATTTAGGAGTTTCTGCATAATATGGTAACTGTCTTTGTCCTAATTTAACATTCCATGATTATATTCTCAAGACAAGTAGATGAAAGTTAATTTAGGCACAAAGTGTGCATGGGGTCAGTAGAGGAGTAAGAAAAACTCAGGCATCTAGACATGCTATACCCACCAGGAGAACACCCAGCATGAAATGAGTCTTAGTCTGGTATTCCTGTATTCTTTAAAATACAGAGCACAGAATCAATCACCATCTCTGTGCATCAGCTGCTGTCCACAAAGACCATCATTTAATATTCTCATCAGCAGCCACCATGAACAATAACCAGGACGGTGAAAGAAATGAAAGCTCAAACACTCCAGTCCTCTCCTCCCTAGCATACACTAAGGTTTGGAACTAATGGCAATCTAATGAAAGCAACGTTACCAGCAAAAGCTTAACAGAAGGTTGAATTTAGCTATGAGTCAGAGTTTTTGTTTGTTTGTTTTTTCTGAAACACCACTTCAGAAGAGCAGCATTCCTGTTTCCAAACTTACAAACCTTGTTGTAAGATGAGAGAGGGAGGGTGGAATTGGGAGGGAATGACGGAGGGGGCTACAGCTGGGATACAAAATGAATAAACTGTAATTAATATAAAAAATAAAGAAAAAAAGAAAGTTTAATATTTGGCCCAAAGTCATATAGTTATTTTTAATAAATTTTATTTTTAATATTAATTACAGTTTATTCACTTTTTATCCCAACTGTAGCCCCCTTCTCCATCCGCTCCCAACCCCAACCTCCCTCCCTCATCTCTTCCTGTGCCCCTCTCCAAGTCCACTAACAGGAGAGCTCCTCCTCCCCTTCCATCTGACCCTAACCTATCAGGTCTCATCAGGACTGGCTGCATTGTCCTCTGTGGCCTGGTAAGGCTGCTCCCCTCTCAGGGGGAGGTGATCAAATATAGTTATTTAAGGATGAAGACTTATTTTCAAATAAGTGCCACTGTTTCTAAGTCTATGGTTTCTTATCAAATGAAATTTGTAACATAAATAAACAAAAATAATGTTTATGAAAAAACATTCATAGGAAATTAAATAAATAGTATGTTCTCTTAATAAAAAAAGGAATTCTAAGGGAAAGAACGAAAGCAGGCATCTCCCCACACACTTTGATACATTTGGACAAATGACTTAAAACAAAACTTGTTTAAACTGTAGTGTTGCATATGTCATTTACTTGTGTTGATTATTGAGTAACGTTCTATTACCTGGAAATCCATTATTTACTTACCCATAAATTATTTTAAATCTTTTTAGTCTTTTAGTAATAACAGACTAAGCCTGAGACCTCACTCAAAGTAGAAAAGTACTTGAACATAATGCTTGAGTGATAGCCTCAGATACACACACACACACACACACACACACACACACACACACGCGCGCACGCGCGCGCGCGTATGTTTACACATATGTAAACTTGGTTCTTGGTTTCACCTCTAGGTTGTGTTGTTAGTCACAGATTAGACAAATCCTTTTTCTGAATCAGGAATCATATTTTATGCTTCCAGTAGAAATATACAAGAGTTCTAGGCTTTACAACTTCACTAACATACAGTGATCTTAGTCTCGCAAATTTTCTTTATTCTAGTAACTATGCAGAGATAACTTACTGAGGTTTTAATTTCTACATTATTGATCAGGGAATTAAGAAAGTCCATGTGCAATGCAGCCACTCCTGATGAGATCTGATAGACTAGGATCAGAAGTAAGGAGAGGAAGACCTCCCCTATCAGTGGACTTGGGGAGGGCATGCATGGAAAAGGGAGGGAGAAGGTGGGATTGGGAAGGGAGAAGGGAGGGGTTTATGAGGGGGGGGATACAAAGTGAATAAAGTATAATTGATAAAAATTAAAATAAAAAAATTGTAAAAAAAAAAAAAAGAAAAAAAGAAAGTCCATATGGTTACTGACCAAACAGTTCTTTCGTGATATCTGTGGCTCAGTCCTTTTCTCATGCAATTGAGTTGTTTATAATATTATTGTAGAGAAAAGGTTGCCTATAAATGTCATGTACAAGCTGAAATGTGTACCAAGGATACCCTATCTTATATGTGGTATCTTCATTTTCTTAGTAGGGGCCTTTGAGAACCAATATATCAACTTATTTTTATGAGTTGTGCTTCTTGTATGCCCTATGAAAATCTTCACTTACCTCAAGATCAAAAGAATATTGTGTTTTATTTTCTTCTACATTATTTTAAAGATTATCTACTATATTTAGCTCTGAATACTGGGGTGAGGGGACCATCTTTTTGTTCAAACAATTATTCCTTTTCCAAGCATCATTTGTTGAATTGTTTCCTCATCTGTTTGGTGTGCCCTGGGGACTGCAGCAGCTGCAGAGAGCCTCTTCATTCTGTTGCATACTTGCTGTAAGCATATTTTAATATGCCATGTTGTTATAAAAAAAAAAAGAGCACAGGTTTTACAATACCCAATAATTATTCATCAACACTGCAATAAGCTTTGTAAAGTTTTTAAAATTAGATTTTAGGCAAAAACATGATCTCACATCCTGTAATGTTACTTTAACATATTCTAGGGAATCTGTGCTATTTTGCCAGGCTTATATTAGTAGAAGTATCACAGAAATTATTTGAATTATTTGCACTTTTCTTCTGTAGAATCTTTGTGGAGTTTGAATATGTGTTTACTAATAGCTAATTAACTAGTTTCTTCCAAACTTAAAGAAGTATAACGTGCTATATTTGGACATGTTATTTTTGCATTGCAGCAAAAAATTGGGAGCTGGATTTTTCTTTTCTTTGTAATGATGTATAATTAAAAATGACATAAAGGAGATCCAAGATGGCAGTGCCAGGAGGACACCCTGAGGAGCAGGACAGCAGTGTCGGTACAATGACCAAGAGATTTAACTCTAGGCCCTAAAAGAACAGCAATCCTGTTTCCCAGGTGAGACAAAATGTTACGGTGTGGGAATCAGCTGGGTCCACTCTCAGGTCACCCAGCCAGAACCTGGAAGAGATCTCGGGTCGCACAGGCATTAGGTCGCCAGACCAGAGCCACATGCCCAAGTATCCTGATCACCTTCCCAGGCTGAACGGTGGGCACAAAAACACCAGAGACTGGGAGTCCCAGTTGAGAGGAAAAAAAAAAAAAAAAAAAAAAAACACAGGGAAGAAAGGAAATGGGACTGACCTGAGGTCACCCAGTCTATCCCTGGAAAAAGTCCCGCAGTCAGGCGGGCACACAACAACAGCCCTGAGCAGGGCTCTAGCCTCGAGCGCAGAGACATGCTGTGTGCCTGACACTCTAGGTCACAGACAGAACTGTGTGCCCCAGGGCATCAGAGACTGGGCTTCCCTGTTGGGAGAAAACCCCAGAGGGAAGGGAGCAAACAGGGACTGACTTCAGGTCACCCAGTACATCCTTGAAAAGGTCCAGCAGACCAGTGGGCACATGCAGCCAGCCCAGAGACTTATGGCGCTGGACTATCCATCACAGACAGAACTGTGCACCCCAGGGCATCAGATACTGGGAGTCCCTATCCAGAGAAAACCCCACAGGGAGGGAGACAGCTTGGAGCACTCAGCCAACCACACCACCACCACCAGCAGCACACATGGGAAAGTTCTTGGGAAAAGGTCTCAGGTTCCTGCCCAGTCACCAGCTTGTAGCCACCACCCGCCAGTGCCTGCATGCTACGTGCCACTCCAAACACCACAGTCTGGACCTTCCTGTTGGGAGAAAACACCACAGAGGGGGAAACACCTGGCCCCGCCTCAGGACACCTAGCTCCGCAAAAGTTTCTGGCTACCCACAGGCTCCTGACTCTAGCCTCCAGCTGCATCATTAGAGTGGAGCTCACCTGACACTGACATCTGCTTGGGTACTGGGGCACAGAGCCACAACCTCAGAACTAGAGAAGCCTGGGATCCCTGAGATCAACCCCCAGATACAACCCCCAAGGAGCAACCAGTTATCCCTAATTAAACTGACTAAACCATGTGGCACCCGGGTTACAGCAGCAGCTCACTAAATTTACAGCAAGAAACTCAGAAGCAGGGCAGCTGTCTCCAGGACTTCTCCTGGTGAGAGGAGAGCCCTCTTGACTAACAAGGACCACAGTTACCACTCAGGTCTGTACACCTAAACTGAGCTATGGCAATCCCTGAAAAACACCGGCCATTTAGTGACCATACCCAAAAAAGCTGAGGAGGCTTCCTTCAGGAAAAATCATCTTCCTGCCAAGGGGATTCTCTCCACCACAGGATTCTAGGAACCGCCAGTAACTAACACCCAACACCTAAGATAGCCCAATGGGTAGAGGCCAGAGTAAAAGCTTAACCAACAAAAGGCAGAGCAATATGGCATCTCCAGAACCCAGTTATCCAGGGGCAAGCAGCCCTGGACACCCCAGCATAATTGAAGTTCAAGAAGATGACCTAACATTTATGCTCATGAAGAGGATAATAAAGGAAACAAAATGCTTAAAGAAATAGAGGAAGATAAAGTCAAACAGATTATGGCCACCCATAAAGAAATAGAGGAAGTTGCAGCCAAACAGTCTGTGGCCTTTAGAGAGGAAATACTTAAATGACTGAAAGAAATACAAGAAACAGAGGATTGTTCAAACAAACAGCTGAAGGAATTGAAGAAAAAATGAATATACAGTCAGACAAGTGAAGGAAATCAACAAAACGGCTCAAGATCTGAAGACAGAATTTGAAAAATTAAAGAAAACACAAATGAAGGAAACTGTGGAGAGAAAAAATTTAGGGAAGAAAACATAAACTACAGAGGTAAGCATAAATAATAGACTACAAGAGATGGAAGAAAGAATCTCAGGTGTGGAAGATACAATGGAAGAAATCTATGTATCCGTCAAAGAAAATGTTAAATCTAAAAAATTTCTGACACAGATCATCTAAGAAATCCGAGAAAATATGAAAAGACAAAAACTTAAGAATAAAGGAATAGAGGAAAAAGAAGATTCCCTCCTCCAAGGCCCAAAAAATATTTTCAACAAAATCATAGAAGAAAAGTTCCCCATATAAAGGAGAGGCCTATAAGAATACAAGAGGTCTACAGACCACCCAACAAATTAGAACAGAAAAGAAAATCCTCCTGCCACATAATAATCAAAACAGTAAATATACAGAACAAAGAAAAAATACTAAAAGCTACAAGGGGAAAAGGCCAAGTAACATATAATGGCAAACCCATCAGAATCACACCTGACTTCTCAATAGAGACTATGAAAGCCAGAAGGGACTGGAAGGATATCTTGCAGACCCAAAGAGAACACAGGTATCAACCCAGGCTAATATACCCAGCAAAACTCTCAATTCTCACAGACTGAGAAAACAAGATATTTAATAACAAAAACAAATTTCAACAATACCTAAACACAAATCCAGCATTACAGAAGACACTAGAAAGAAAAATACAACCCAAGAAAACTAATTTCAAGAAAACACAGGAAATAATTAACAGCACTACAGCAAAACAAAAAGTAACCAACCACACAGACTTACTACCACAGCCAACATCAAAATCAAAGGCTCAACAGCCACTGGTCATTAATCTCTCTCAAAATCAATGGACTCAATTCTCCAATGAAAAGACACAGACTAACAGAATGAATGTGTAAACAAGACCCAAAAATCTTTTGCATACAAGAAACATAAAAGGTCACAAAGATAGATATTACCTGAGAGTAAAGGGCTGGAAAACAGTTTTCCAAGCAAATGGGCCCAAGAAGCAAGCAGGAGTAGCCATTCTAATCTCTGATAAAACAGACTTTCAACCAAAATTAATAAAAAGAGATGGGGAAGTTCATTTCATACTCATCAAGGGAAAATTCCACCAGGAAGACATCACAATCCTGAACACCTATGTCCCAAATACAAGGATACACAATGTAAAAGAAACAATAATAAAACTTAAACCACACATAGATACCCACACATTAATACTGGGAGACTTCAACACCCCACTTTCAACAAAAGACAAGTCAATAAATCAAAAAATAAACAAAGAAACAATGTCTCTAAGAGAGGTCATGAAGCAAATGGACCTAACAGACATTTACAGAACTTTACACCCAAACACAAAAGAATTTACCTTCTCAGCACCTCATAATAGACCATATGGTTGGTCACAAAGCAAGCCTCAACAGATACAAGAAGATTGAAATAATCCCTTGTGTCCTATCTGATCACCATGGACTAAAGCTGGACCTCAATAAGAGCAGAAATAGCAAAAAGCCTGCACATACTTGGAAAATGAACAACTTGCTACTCAATGAAAGCTGGGTCAGGGACGAAATAAAGAAAGAAATTAAAGTCTTCCTAGAATTCAATAAAAATGAAGGCACAACATACCCAAATGAAAGCAGTGCTAAGAGGAAAGTTCATATCACTAAGTGCCTTCAAGAAGAAATTCGAGACAGCTCATTCAAGCAACTTAATGGCTCACCTAAAAGCCCTAGAAAAAAAGAAGCAGACACACCAAAGCGGAGTAGATTTCTGGAAATAATCAAACTCAGGACTGAAATCAATAAATTAGAAAAAAATAAAACAATTCAAAAAATCATTGAAACTAAGAGGTGGTTCTTGGAGAAGATCAACACGATAGACAAACCTTTAGCCAAACTAACTAAAAGGCAGAGAGACACTATCCAAATTAACAAAATCAGAAATGAAAAGGGGGACATAAAAACAAACTCTGAGGAAATCCAAACAATCATTAGGACTTACTTCAAAAGTGTATATGCCACAAAATTTGGAAATCCAAATGAAATGGACACTTTTCTCGATCAATTCCTCTTACCAAAGCTGAATCAAGAGCAGGTAAATAAGTTAAATAGTCCTATATCCCCTAAGGAAAAAGAAGCTGTCATCAAAAGTCTCCCATCCAAAAAAAGCCCAGGACCAGATGGTTTCAGCACAGAATTCTACCAGACCTCCAAAGAAGAGCTAACTCTAGTTCTCTTCAAACTATTCCATAAAATATAAACAGAAGGAACACTACCAAACTCATTCTATGAAGACACAGTCACCTTGGTACCTAAACCTCACAAAGGCCCAATAAAGAAAGAGAATTTCAGGCCAATCTTCCTTATGAACATTCATGCAAAAATACTTAACAAAATACTTGTAAACTGAATACAAGAACACATCAAGGATATGATCCACTATGACCAAGTAGGCTTCATCCCAGGTATGCAGGGGTGGTTCAATATACGGAAATCCATCAATGTAATCCACCATATTAACAAACTGAAAGAAAAAATACCACATGATAATCTCCTTAGATGCTGAAAAAGCATTTGACAAAATCCAACACCTATTCATGTTTAAAGTCTGGGAGAGATCAGGGATACAAGGCACATATGTAAACATAATAAAGGCAATATACAGCAAGCCTATAGCCAACATTAAACTCAATGGAGAGAAACTTAAATCAATCCCACTGAAATGAGGGACAAGGCAAGACTGCCCACTGTCTCCATATCTCTTCAACATAGTGCTGGAAGTCCTTGCTAGAGCAATAAGACAATTGAAGGAGATCAAGGGGATACAGATGGGAAAGGAAGAAGTCAAATTATCACTATTTGCAGATGGTATGATAGTATACATGAGTGACCCCAAAAACTCTACCAGGGAACTCCTACAGCTGATAAACACCTTCAGCAAAGTGGCTCGACACAAAATTAACTTAAAAAAAAATCAGTAGCCCTCTGTATACAAAAGAAAAAAGGACTGAGAAAGAAATTAGAGAAAGAACACTCTTCACAATAGCCACAAAAGACATAAAGTACCTTGGTGTGATGCTAACTAAGCAAATCAAAGACTTGTATGAAAAAAATTTCCAGTCTTTGAAAAAGAATTAGAAGAAGATATCAGAAGATGGAAAGACCTCCCATGCTCAGGGCTTTGGAGGATTAACATAGTAAAAATGGCCATCTTACCAAAAGCAATCTATGGATTCAATGCAATTCCCACCAAATTACCAACACAATTCTTTACAGACCTTGAAAGAAAAATTCTCAACTTCATATGGAATAACAATAAACCCAGAATTGCTAAAACAATCCTCTACAATAAAATATCTTCTGGAGTTATCTCCATCCCTGATCTCAAGCTACACTATAGAGCAACAGTAATAAAAACTGCATGGTACTGGCGTAGAAACAGAATGGTGGGTCACATATCCGAATAGAAGATCCAGAAATAAACCCACACACTTACAGACACCTGATTTTTGACAAAGATGCCAAACCATCCAGAGGAAAAAAGATAGCATATTCAACAAATGGTGCTGGTCTAACTGGATGTCTACATGGAGAAAAATGAAAATACATTCATACTTATCACCCTGCACAAATCTAATGTCCAAGTGGATCAAAGACTGTAATATAAAAATGGACACATTAAATCGGTTAGAAAATAAAAATTTGGGAAGAGCCTTGAAATCATTGGCACAGGAGATAACTTCCTGAACAGAACACCAACAGCACAGGCTCTAAGATCAACAATCAATAAATGGGACCTCATGAAACTGAAAAGCTTCTGTAAAGCAAAGTACACTTCTTCAAAACAAAATGACTGCGTACAGATTGGGAAAGAATCTTCACCAACCCTCTATCTGACAGAGGGCTACTATCCAGTATATATAAATAACTCAAGAAGTTAAACAGCAACAAATCAAGTAATCCAATTAAAAAATGGGGTACAGAGCTAAACAGAGGATTCTCAATAGAGGAATATCGAATGAAAGTGAAACAAATAAATGTTCAACATCCTTAGTCATCAGGGAAATGCAAATCAAAACGACCCTGAGATTTCACCTTACACCCATCAGAATGCCTAAGATGTTGGTGAGGATGTGGAGAAAGGGGAACCCTCCTTTACTGCTGGTAGGAATGTAAACTTGTACAGCCACTCTGGAAATCAATCTGGCGCTTTCTCAGACAGTTAGGAATAGTGCTTCCTCAAGATCCAGCTATACCACTGCTAGGCATATACCCAAAAGATGCTCAAGTATACAACAAGGACATATGCTCAACCATATTTGTACAGCTTTATTTGTAACAGCAAGAAGTTAGAAACAGCCCAGATGCCCCTTGGTTGAGGAATGGATACAGAAATTGTGGTAAAAAACAAACAAAAAACAACAAGGAGGAAATCATGAAATTTGCAGTTATATTGTGGGATCTAGAAAAGATCATCCCAAGTGACATATCCCAGAAGCAGTAAGACCTGGAGAGGACTGAGCTCCACAAGGACAGTGACAGATCCTAAAATTCTGGGCACAGGGGTCTTTTCTGAAACTGATACTCCAGCCAAGGACCACTCATGGAGATGGCCTGGAACCCTTGCACAGGGGTAGCTTATGGCAGTTCAGTATCCAAGTGGCTTCCATAGGAATGGGGACAGGGACTGTCTCTGACATGAACTTATTGGCCTGCTCTTTGATCACCTCCTCCCGAGGAGGCAGCAGCCTTACCAGGCCACAGAAGAAGACAATATAAGTCCCTATAAGTCCTGATAGACTAGGAGCAGAGGGAAGAGGAGGAGGACCTCCCTTTTCAGTGGACTGGGAGAGGGACATGGGTGGGGAAGAGGGAGGGTGGGATTGGGAGGAGAGAAAGAAGGGATGTACAGGAGGGCTACAAAGTAAATTAACTGTAATTAATAAAAATTTAAAAAGTGAGAAAAATGAAAAATATTTTGGCTTTAAAATGCAAATGAGAATTTGGCAATAATTATAGTAAAAATATCTGTTTCTACTTATCAATTATAAAATAGTATTTTTAACTTTTGTCAAATATTATTTCACACAAGTAATTTTGTAAGATGTTTCATGGAGAGAGATTTTCTAGAGTTATTTAATATTAGGAGTTGCTGGATTAGAGAGAGCTAAGGAATTTCTCCATATGTTATATTTCAGAGTCATCAGACAATGGGAATGCATATCTTCAAGTAAAAAATAACTGAAGTTGATTTTTTTTGGAATTTAATGCAACTATAAAAGTGGCAACTTGACAAATGCAGATTGAGAATATATATAACACAGGATCACTAAAAAAGACTTCTTATTGATTGTAGAAGATATATTGCTTCAATTAACTAACAAAAACATACCATTCAGAATGAGGGAGTAACAGAGAAAGAGAGACAGAGAACTGTTAGAAGACAATAGGTAAGAAAGAGAGAACAAAAACTATGTTAGTATTCTAAAATTAAAATTTGCACTAAAAATAGTAAGCAGCACTTTCCAATGGCAATGCAACCAGTTCATGGGACAGCAATTTGGTAATATTTCCAAAATGCAGTGAGAGAGAAAACACCTACAGAAGACAATGGTGAATATGGACGCACTTGCCCTGAGACGTGGGTCTTCCTGAGGAAGAACTAAACTCACCAGTACCCGAAGTAATCCTGGGCTAATTACTTTTTACTTAAAGTGTGACATTAATGTTAATTAAAAACAACTTACCATACTCCATGGAAGGATCAGTTAGATCGGTTACTTCACTCCAAATGCACACAAGCTAGTTTAACAGAATTTTTATATATGGAAATAGATAAATAAAATTAAATTATGACCACCAACCAAGGACCATGCATAAAGAAGACATAGACCCCTGCTCAGATGTAGCCAATAGGCAGCTCAGTCTTCATGTGGGTTGCCTAGTAGCAGGGGCTGTCTCTGACATGGACTCTGTAGCCCACTTTATGATCACTTCCCTCTGATGGAAAGGCATGGCCAGACAACAGAGGAAGAGGCTGCAAGCTTCATAGGCTGGGGTCAGATGATAGAGGAGGGGGCCCCCACTTTCTGAGAAATAGGGAAGGACCATAGGAGAGAAGAGGGGGGTGGGACCGGAAAGAGATGAGGGAGGGAGCTACAATCGAGATGTAAAGTGAATAGTTATAAAAAAAAATGAAGTTAAATTAATACATATATAATTCTACCTCAAGCATGATTTTAACATTTTCACTGAGTTGTATAACTGTACTTATAGTGTTCATTGAATGCGTTCTGAGTAACGGTTACAGTATTTATACTCCACTCATTTTCCACTTCCCTAAGTTTTTGATGTTGTATATTGACATTTCTCTGATTTCTATCTTGAAGTAAATATTTCAAGAATGAGTATATAAAGACAAGGAAGCTAGAGAGTGTTGATGTTTGCAATAAACAAATTCATCTTTACAATTACATTAACAGTCAAGTAAAATGATGCTGTTTTATTTTCAGTAAATGAAGGCTAAATTACATTTAATTTGAGATTTTTACAATTGAAAAATATTGAAAATGTTTTAGAAATAGCACAACTCCTCTCCACCCAGCAGCTGATGGAAAAAGATGCAGAGACCCCACAGCCAAACATTAAACAGAGCTGGGTGAGCTGGGGGAATTATTGAAGGAGGTGGAGGGGTCAAAGACTTCACAAGAAGACCTACAGAGGCAAGTAACCTAGGCCCATGGGGCCCGCAGAGACTGAACCATCAACCAAAAAGCATTCATGGACTGGTTCGATGTCCCCTGTACATATGTAGATGTGCAGCTTGGTCTTCATTGTGGATCCCCCCAAAACTAGAATAGGAGTGCTCTCTGACTCTGATGTCTCCCTTTGGATCCTGTTCTCCTCACCAGGCTGCCTTGCCTGGCTTCAGTGGGAGAGGGTACACCTAGTTCTGCAGTGACTTAATGTGCCAGGGTAGATTGGTACCCACGAGGGACCTCCCCCTTGTCTGAAGAGAAGGAGAGGTGAGAATGGGAGGGAGGGATGTGCAGGAGGGGGACTGGGAGGAGGAGAAAGGAGCTGCAATCGGGATATAAAGTGAATATATAAATATTTTTTAAAAAAATAAAAGTAACACACGGTCTCTAGGTACGGTATTAGATACTTCTAATCCAAATACTTATACTCTAGAAGCAGAGGCAGACAGATCTCTGCAAGTTCCAGGCCAGTAAGGGCAACATAGTAAGGGCCTGTTTCAAAATAAAATAAAATAGTTTAAGATAATGCCTAGGAGTAAGGAAAAGGACATGTTTATTTTTAAAGTGCTTGAGATAAATTTTTACACAATGATTTTCTACAGAAATTTCAAAAAGTACAGAAAATTCGACATGAAGAAAGTATAAAAGAAGTCAGAAGAAATAAAATCATTGGCATCAGTTATTGTAAACTTAAATTGATTAATCTCACCATCTCTGCATAAGCATCCTATTAGAGTAAGAAATAAAACCATTAGTCATACTGTGATATTCAAGAGATAAATTTCACCCAATAGAAATGGAGAATAATAAAGGTGATATAGAAAAAAAAAAGTGAATTGTAAGCAAAGATTTATCATGCACAGTTATCAAGTACAGAGAAGAAATTTGTAATTTGTCACATAAATTCCAGACTTTGGGACTCAACCAGTAGACCCAGTAGACTTGAGCTATATGTGGACCCAACGCTCATTATTGCCATCCCCAGGAGGCCTGTAGGGGTGAGAGGTGGTGTGAACAGCATTGAGCTTGAAGCTTCCTAACTCACCTGGGATATATCCAACAGACCCAGCAGACTTGAGCTGTATACAGGCCTCCATTGTCCACCATACTGAGGAAGCCTGCCAGGGGCCCATCAGCATTCAGTTTGGAGCTCTCTTCATCTACTCCCAATCTGACTGGCCCACAAGAGACACAGATGGAAGATCCAGCAGAGGTTAGCTGTAGGACTCCAACATTCATTGCCCACCATCCAAGGAGGAATGTGGAGGACCCAAGCAATATTCAGCTTAGAGTCCTATCTGCTTATTCCTGAACTGCCTGACCATCAGGGACCACCAGATCTGCTAACAACAGAGAATCAGATGGCTAGAGGCCAGCATAAGAACAAAAGTAACAAAACCTAGAACCATATGACATCACCAGAAACCAACTAGTCTAGCACAGCAAACCCTGGAGATACTATCACACCTGAAGACTCAAGAAATTGATCTGCTTGGTTAGAGTTGCATCAAGGTACTTTATGAGTGGTTATTGTGAAGGGTGTTCCCTAATTTCATATACAGGAGGGCTCCTGATTTTTTTTTTTAGTTAATTTTGTATCCAGCCACTTTGCCAAAGGTGTTTAACAGCAGGAGGCATTCCCTGGTGAAATTTTGGGAGTGACTCATGTATGCTATCATATTATCCACAAATAGTGACACTTTGATTTCTTCCATTCCAATTTGTATCCCCTTGATCTCCTTTAGTTATCTTACTGCTCTAGCTATAATTTCAAGTACAATGTTGAAGAGATATAGAGAGAGTGGGGAGCCTTGCCTTGTCCCTGATTTCAGTGGAATTAATTTAATTTCTCTCCATTTATTTTGATGTTGGCTATAGGCTTGCTGTGTGTTGTCTTTACTATGTTTAGGTATGTGCCTTTAACCCTGATCTCTCCAAGATTTTAAACATGAATGGGCATTGGATTTTGTCAAATGCTTTTTTGGCAGGGAAGGAGACGATCATGTGGTTTTTCTCCTTCAGTTTGTTTATATGGTGAATTACATTGATGGCTTTCTGAATACTGAACCACCCTTGCATTCCTGAGAAGAAGCAAGTTTTATCATGGTGGATAATATCTTTTATGTGTTCTTGGATTTGGTTTGCAAGAATTTTATTGAGTATTTTGCATCAATGTTCAAAAGAGAGATAGTTCTGAAGTTCTCTTTTTTTGTTGGGTCTTTCTGTGGTTTAGGTATCAAGGTGACTGGATTCATAGAATGAGTTTGTTAATGTTCCTTCTCTTTCTATTTTGTGGACTAGTTTGAAGAGATTGAGAGTTAGCTCTTCTTTGAAGATCCAATAGAATTCTAAACTGGGCCTTGGGCTTTTTTTGGAAGGGAGATTTTTGATGACTGCTTGCATTTTGGGGGGAATATAGGACTTTTTAATCTATTTACCTGATATTGATTTAATTTTGGTACATGGAATCTACTAAGAAAATTGTCCATTTCACTTAGATTTTCAGATTTTGTGGTATATAGGCTTTTGAAATGAGATGTAATGAGTGTTTGGATTTCCTCGGTGTCTGTAGTTCTGTCCCCCTTTTCATTTCTGATTTTGCTGATTTGGATAGTTTCTCTCTGCCTTTTAGTTAGTTTGAGGAAGGGTTTGTCTATCTTCTTGATTTTCTCAAAGAACCAGCTCTTGGTCTCACTGATACTTTGAATTGTTTTCTTTGTTCCTAATTCATTGGATTCAGCTCTGAGTTTGAGTATTTCCAATCATCTACTCTTCTTGGGTGAGTCTGCTTCTTTTTTTTTCTAGGGCTTTTAGGAGTTCTTTAATTTGCTTGTACGAGATGTCTCAAACTTCTTTCTGAAGGCACTTAATGCTATGAACTTTCCTCTTAGCACTGCTTTCATTGTGTCCCATAATACCAACAAACCAAGTAATCTAATTAAAAAAAGGGAACAGAGATAAACAAAGTATTCTCAATAGAGGAACATTGAATGGCAAAGAAACACTTAAAGAAATGCTCAAACTCCTTATTCATTAGGAAGTTGCAAATCAAAACAACCCTGAGGTTTCACCTTACACCCATCAGAATGGCGAAGATCAGAAACTCAAGTGACAACACATGCTGGAGAGGATGTGTAGAAAGGGGAATCCTCCTCAATTGCTGGTGGGAATGTAAACTTGTACAACTACTTTGGAAATCAGTCTGGAGCCTTCTCAGACAATTAGGAATAGTGCTTTTTCAAGATCCAGCTATATTGCTCCTAGGCATATGTACAAAAGACGCTCAAGTATACAAGAAAGACATTTGCTCAACCACGTTTGTAGCAGCTTTATTCGTAGTAGCCAGAATCTGGAACAACCCAGATGTTCCTCAACTGAAAATGGGTACAGAAAGTGTGGTTTATTTACAGAAAAGAATACTACTCAGCAGTTAAAAACAAGGAAATCATGAAAATTTCAGGCAAATGGTGGGAACTAGAAAAGATCATCCTGAGTGAAGTATCCTAGAAGCAGAAAGACACACATGGTATATACTCACTGATAAGTGGATATTAGACATATAATTTAGGATAAACATACTAAAATCTGTATACATATAGAAGCTAAGCAAGAAGGAAGATCCTGGGTAAGATGATCAATCCTCACTCAGAAAGGCAAATGGGATGGATATCAGAAGAGGGCAATAAAAAAGGGAACAGTACAGGAGCCTACCATACAGAGCCTTTGAAGGATTCTACCCAGCAAGGTATGAAAACAGATGCTGAAACTCATAGCCAGTCTTTGGGTAGAGTGCAAGGAATTTTATGAAAAAGGGAAAGATAGAAGGACTTGGAGGGGTCAGGAACTCCATAAGGAGAGCAAAATAACCAAAAACTCTGGGCAAAGGAGTCTTTTCTGAGACTGATACTCCAATCAAGTACCATACATAGAGAAAACCTAGAACCTCTGCACAGATGTAGCCCATTGCAGCTCAGTGTCCAATTGGTTCTCCTTGTAGTAGGAACAGGGACTGCCTCTGACATGAACTCAGTGGCTGCTTATTTGATCACCTCACCCTGAGGATGGAGTGGCCTTGCCAGGCCACAGAGGACAATAGAGCCAGTCCTGATGAGACCAGAGAAACTAGGGTCAGATGGAGGAGGAGGAGGACCTCCTCTCTCAGTGAACTTGGAGAGAGCATGGGAGGATATGAGGGAGGAAGGGAGGAATTGAGAGGGAATGAGGGAAGGGACTACAGCTGGGATACAAAACAAATAAACTGTAATTAATATAAAAAATAAAAATTTAATTTAAAAAAGAATAAAAAGTATGCAGGTATAGCACTCCTAGGCATAGATGCAAAATAGGCTCAAGTATCAACAAGGACATTTGCTCAACCATGTTCATAGCAGGTTTATTCATAATAGCCAGAATCTAAAAACAACACAGATGTCCCTCAACTGAGGAATGGATACAGAAATTGTGGTACATTTACACAATGGAATACTACTCAGCAATTAAAAACAAGGAAACCATGAAAATTTCAGGCAAATGGTGGGAACTAAAAAAGATCATCCTGAGTGAAGTATCCCAGAAGCAGAAAGACACACATGATATGCACTCACTTATAAGTGGCTATTAGACATATAATATACGATAATCATACTAAAATCTGTACACCTAAAGCAGCTAAACAAGAAGGAAGACCCTGGGTAAGATGATCAATCCTCACTCAGAAAGGCAATCAGGATGGACATCAGAAGAGGGCAAAAACAGGGAACAGGACAGGAGCCTACCACAGAGGGCCTCGGAAAGACTCTAACCTGCAGGGTATCAAAGCAGATGCTGAGGTTCATAACCAAACTTTGGGTAGAGTGCAGGGAATAATATGAAATAAGTGGGAGATAAAGTCCTGGAGGGACAGGAGCTCAGCAAGGAGAGTAATAGAACCAAAAAATACTGGCACAGGTGTCTTTTCTGAGACTGACCTAGAACCCCTACATAGATGTATCCCATGGCAGCTAAGTCTCCAAAGTGGGTATCCTAGTAAGGGGAACAGGGACTATCTCTGACATGAACTCAGTGGCTGGCTCTTTGATCACCTCTCCCTAATGGGGGAGTAGCCTTACCAGGCCACAGAGGAAAAAAATATAGCCAGTCCTAATGAGACCTGATAGGCTAGGTTCAGAGGGAAGGGGAGGAGGACCTCCCTATCAATGGACTTAGAAAGGGGCATGGAAGAAGATAAGGGAGTGAGGGTGGGGTTGGAGAAGTTAAGGTGGCTACAGCTCGGCTACAATGTGAATAAACTGTAATTATAAAAAAGAAATAAATTACAAAACAAAATTAAACAAACAAATAAAAATAGAAAGAAAAAAGAAAAAAAGGAAATCATTCTGGCTCAGAATCCAGGTGCTGGAGTGAAAACCTGCTATCTCATAGAGGCAGAAAAAGAACCCAGCTAATCTTCCTTCTCAGCACAGGTCTGGGGAAAAAAAAGGCTCACTAGCTCAACTGATAGCCCAGGGAGAAAAGGCCAAAAGACCCAAGGCCAAAGGCTTGCTAGCTCAACACCTCCAAGGGCAGAGAGCTGAGAAGCTGAAGTGAAAGCTAAAGCCAGGGCTTAAGCTAAAAACTTTTTTCTACTTCTCTATGCTGTCATAAATACCACTCGACTCAAAGTCTTTCCTACTCTGTAATCCATGTCAGCTGCTTTCTTGCTCAACCTTTTCAGCCAGGATTAACTTTATCAAATATTGTGTACAGAAAGCTCTAGGATTAAAGATGTGTGCTAGGGCTGATCCCACCACAATCACCTGTTTACAATAAAAAGGACTTGGATTAAAGGTGTGTTATAGGGATCAACCATACCAAACAAGAAACGGGATTTTACAGTTCACACTTTTGGGGTTCACAATGGAATAAAAAATCCTGTAACAAAGCATCACGAACAACATACAAGAAATGGAAAAAAGAATCTCAAGTGTAGAAGATAGTGAAGGAATGAAGGATAGTGAAGATAGAAGTGAAAGAGAGTGAAGAATAATGGAGATAGAAGGAGTGAAAAAAATTGATACAGCAGTCAAAGAAAATGTTATATATAAAAAGTTTGTGAAACAAAGCAGCCAAGAAATCTGGGATGCTATAAAAGGACAAACCCTTTCAATAAGAGTATTAAAAGAAAGAGAAGACTTGCAGCTCCAAGGGCCAGAAAATATTTTCAACAAAATCATAGAAAACTTCCTCAACCTAAAGAAACAGATGCCTATAAACATACAAGAAGCTCTGTCATTTGAGGTTCCTCTATTGAGAATTCTCTGTTTAGCTCTGTACCCCATTTTTAAACTGGGTTACTTGATTTATTGTTGTTTAACTTCTTTATATATTCTGGATATTAGCCTCTGTCAGATATAGGGTTGATGAAGATCCTTTTCCAATCTGCAGGATGTCATTTTGTTCTGATGACAGTGTCCTTTGCTTTACAGAAGCTTTTCAGTTTCATGAGGTCCCATTTATTGATTGTTGCTCTTAGAGACTGTGCTGCTGGTGTTCTGTTCAGGAAGTTGTCTCCTGTGCCAATGAGGTCAAGGCTCTTCCCCACTTTTTCTTCTAACAGGTTTAGTGTGTCTGTTTTTATATCGAGGTCTTTGATCCACTTGGATTTTAGTTTTGTGCAGTGATAAGTATGGATCTATTTGCTTATTTATTTATTTATTTATTTACGTGTGGACATACAGTTAGACCAGCACCATTTGTTGAAGATGCGATCTTTTTTGCATTGTATGGTTTTGGCATCTTTGTCAAAAATCAGTTGTCCATGACTGTGTAGGTTTATTTCTGGGTCTTCTATTCGATTCCATTGATCCATCATTCTGTTTCTATGCTAGTGTACAGAACACTAAATAGTGTGGAGCAGAAAAGAAAATCTTTCCACCATATAATAATAAAAACACTAAATATGCAGAACAAAGAAAGAATATTAAAGGAGAAAAAGAAATTGAAGAGTCCTTATACTAGCACACCTAAACCATCTAGAACAAAAACAACCGAGAAGGGTATATAGCAGGAAATAATAAAATTAGGGCTTAAACCAATAATAAAAATAAAGAACAATACAAAGAATCAGTGAAACCAAGAGCTGGTTCTTTGAGCAAATCAATAAAATAAACAGCTCCCCTAGCAAATTAACTAAAAGGCAGAGAGACAGTATCCAAATTAACAAAATCAGCAATGGAAAGGGGGACATAACAACAGACCCTGAGGAAATTCAAAGAATCATTAGGTCTCACCTCAAAAGTCTTTATTCCACAAAATTGGAAAATCAAAAGGAAATGGATGATTTTCTTGACATATTTCATGTACCAAAGCTAAATCAAGATCAGGTAAACAGATTAAACAGACTTATAAACCCCCAATGAAATAGAAGCAGTCATCAAAAGTCTCCTAACCCAAAACAACAACAACAACATAAACAGGCCAGATGGTTTCAACACAGAATGCTACCATATTTTCAAAGAAGAACTAATGCAATACTCAAACTATTACACAGAATAGAAACAGAAAGAACATAATCAAACTCATTCTATGAGGCCACAATCACCTGATACCTAAACCACACAAAGACTCAACAAAGAGAATTTCAGATCATTCTCCCTCATGAACATTGATGCAAAATACTCAATAAAATACTCGCAAGCCAAATCCAAGAACACATTTATTATATCATCCACCATGATCAAGTAAGTTTCATTCTAGGGATGCACATGTTTCAGTATGCGAAAATCCATCAATGTAATCCACCATATAAAGAAACTGAAAGAAAAAAAATCACATGGTCATCTTATTAGATGCAGAAAAAGCCCTCAATGAAATCCAGCACCCCTTCGTGATAAAAGTCTTGGAGAGATCACATACCTAAATATAATAAAAAGTAATATACAGCAAGCTGATAGCCAACATCAAAGTAAATGGAGAGAAACTCAAAGCCATTCCACTAAATTAATGGATAAAGCTGCCCACTCTGTCTATATCTCTTCAATATAGTACTTGAAGTCCTAGCTAGAGTACCAAAACAACTAAAGAAAATCAAGGGAATATAAATTAGAAAAGAGAATGTCAAAGTATCACTATTTACAAATGATATGATTGTATAGATAAGTGACCTCAGAATTTCTACCAGAGAACTCCTACAGCTGATGAACATCTTCAGCAAAGTGGCTGGATACAAGATGAAACAAAACAAAACAAAAACAAAAACAAAACAAAACAAAAAAACAGTAGCCCTCCTGTATACAAATGACAAACAGGCTGAGAAAGAAATTAGGGAAACTACACTCTTCATAATAGCCACAAACAATATAAAGTATCTCGGTGTAACTCTAACCAAGCAAGTAAAAGACCTGTGTGACAAGAACTTTAAGTCTCTAAAAAAAACTGAAGGTATCAGAAGATGTAAAGGTGTCTCATGCTTGTGGATTAGTAGGATTAACATGGTAAAAATAGGCATTTTCCCAAAAGCCATGTACAAATTCAGTGCAATCCCCATCAAAATATCAACACAATTCTTTGCAGACCTTGAAAGAACAATTGCAAACTTCATATGGAAAAGACAAAAATCCGAGAATACCTAAAACAATCTTATACAATAAACAAACTTCTGGAGATATCTCCATCCTTGACTTCAAGCTATACTACAGAGCAATTGTAATAAAAACTGTATGGTACTGGCATAGAAATAGATTGGTTGATCAACGAAATCATATCAAAGACTCAGAAATAAACCCTCACAACTATGGGCACTTGTTTTTTAACAAAGGAGCCAAAAAAAATACAATGAAAAAAAAAAAAAAGATAACATCTTCAAAAATTGGTGCTGGTGTAACTGGATGTCTACATGAAGAAAAAATGCAATTTGATCCCTAATTATCACCCTGCACAAAAGTAAAGTCCAAGTGGATCAAGGACCTCAAAATAAAACCAGACACACTAAATCTGTTAGAAGAAGAAGTGGGAAAGAGCCTTGACCTCATTGGCACAGGAAACAACTTCCTGAACAGAACACTAACAGCACAGGCTCCAAGATCAACAATGAATAAACAGGACCTCATGAAACTGAAAAGCTTCTGTAAAGCAAAGGACACTGTCATCAGAACTGTAAGACCTGGGGTCTCACAGCTCAGGAATTCAAGATTGCGCCCTTCCCAGAAACTCTCCCACACCACGACTAGTTGCAAAAGTAAGAGGTTTATTAACCATTGTGCAATGGGTTCACCCCTGCCGGTCAGCAAAGAGTGGCACCAGGAGACAAAGGCCTTTAGGTTTTTAAAAGAAAAATTGCGGGAAATTTGAAGTTGCAGTTTTGGCAATTTAGGATTGGATGAGGAAGCTATAAAGTAAGATAATTGGTTAGTCTTAGGTGCTCAAGCTTGGCCAGTCGTGGATGCAGCTGCAATTTAAGGTGGGGTGGGGTGGTTAGCTCATCCTTGACGATTAGGGGCTGCGGACTTTTGGCTGGAGGTCAAAAGCTACTCAGAAGAAGTCTGGGTAAAAAACACTATCTCAAAGACAAAGGTCTGGTCCTTCTTTTTGCTGAGTGAAGGTCATTGCTTACTTGCCCCCTTTTTTTTTCTGTCAGAAATGTGACAGATAGGGTCACATTTCTCCATTCTCTGGAAAGGTACTAAGAGGCTTTAGCTTAACCTGGACCTAAAACTCAAAACTATAGGCTTTAGAAGACATATGGGTTACAAAGTTAGTCTAACCCTTTCAGAACAAAAAAAGAGCATAAAGATTGTGAAATATCTTCACCAACCCTGCATCTGATAGAGGGCTAATATCCAAAATATATAAAGAACTCAAGGAATTACATGCTAACAAACAAACTAATCCAACTTGAAAATTGGTTACAGAGATAAACAGAGAATTCTCAACAAAGTAATCTCAAATGGCCAAATAGCACCTAAAGAAATGCTCACCTTCCTTAGTTATCAGGAAAATAAAAATCAAACAACTCTAAGTTTCCATCATGCACCTATCAGAATGAAAGTCTCTCTCAGCAGAGAATCAAAGAAGATGCTGACACTCATAGCCAAACTTTTGGACAGAGTACGTACAAGGAATCTTAAGGAAGAAGGGGGAGATAGAAAGACCTGGAAGGGACAGGAACTCCACAAAGAGAACAACAAAATCAAAAAAATCTGGGCCCAGGGTGGGGAGGCCTGCAAAGACTGATGAATCAACCAAGGACCATGTATGGAGAGAACATAGACCCCCTGCTCAGATGTAACCCATGGACAACTCAGTCTCCATTGAGTTCACTATTAAGGAGAGCAGGGGCTGTCTCCAACATGAACTTGGTTGCCTTCAATTTGATCACCTCCCCCTAGCAGGGTGGCCTTACTAGACCACACAGAAAGAGGATCCAAACAGTCCTAATGTGACTACAGATGGGCTACAGTCAGATAGTAGGGGAGGGGGACTTCCCCTATCAGTGGACTAGGGGAACATTCATTCATTGTGGGTGGGAGTGCAAATGTATATCTTTGGAAATCAATCAGGCACTTTCTCAGAAAACTGAGAACAGCTCTTTCTTAAGATCAGCTATAACACTCCTGGGCATATACCCAAAAGATGCTCCACCATACAACAGGGACTTACCTGAGCTATGTTAATAGTAGCTTTATTTGTAATAGCCAGAAACTGGAAACAACCTCAATGACCCTCAACTGAAGAATTTGGATAAAGAAACTGTGGTACATCTACACAGTGCAATACTATTCAGATATTAAAACAAGGACATCATGAAATTTGCAGGCAAATCGATGGATCCACAAAAGATCATACTGCAATCCACAGAAGCTAAAGAAGGTAAATAACAAGGAGCTTACCCTAGGGTTTATGTTTAATTCTCTGTTTCCTGCTCCTTGTCCACTTCCCTCCAGTGGAGCAAAGGTCACACAGGAAGAGGATGCAGACATCCTAATAAGACTTGATAGGTTGGAATCAGTTGGTAGGGGAGGAAGTCTTCCCTTTTTGAGGACTAGGTGAGGGGGATGAGGGGAGAGGAAAGGAGGATGAGGCTAGGATAAGATGAGGGAGGGGACTATGAATGGGATGAAAAATGAATACATTTTTTAAACAAGCAAATTTAAATTAGAAAAGAAAAGTGAATGAAATGAAATACACCCCCAAAATAAAATTACTTTCATAATAACAACAACAAAAAAATCCAGATTTTGTAGAATTTAACACAAAACCAAAGAAAAAAAGAAAATTTTAGCCTTTTGGTCTTCTGTAATTTGAATATTAATGAATATTTGAAATAGTAATTTTTGGCCAGCCTCAAGTAACATCAATCTCAGAAAAACTATTAAAACCCAAATTATAAATTTATTACTTTCATAAGAATGTTCAGCATTCACTTCACTCTTGGATAGATAACAACCAAGATAGATGCAAGATTTCAACAAAATAAATCCATAGGGCTAATAAATATTTTATCTCTTGCTGTAATTAAATTTCTTTAAACTATCCATAAAACAATTACCAAAATTAGCATTATCTATACATATTACAACAAACATTGACTCCTCAAGAAAATAAGAGAAAGCAGAAATTGGGAGATGTGCATGTAAAAGATATCTTTGAGAAGAGCAATATGAAGAACATTTAAACCTCCATTAAAAGAAAAACATGTCCTGTTATTTGTTTTCTCCTACTTCCACTATCCTTCCCATTTGTCTTTCTAAGTAAGGACTGATCATCTTCCCCAGGTCCTCTTTCTTGTTTATCTTTTTAGGTGTACAGATTTTAGTATATTTGTCCTATCTTATAGGCCTAGTACCCACTTATAAGTGAGTATATACTGTCTGTGTCTTTCTGTTCCTGGGATACCTCAGTCAGGATGATATTTTCTAGATCCCACCATTTGCCTGCAAATTTTATGATTTCCTTGTTTTTAATTGCTGAGTAGTATTTCATTGTGTAAAAGTACCACAATTTCTGTACCCTTTCCTCCATTGATGGACCCCTGGGTTGTTTCCAGGTTCTGGCTACTACGAATAAAGCTGCTACAAACATGGTTGAACAAATGTCCTTGTTGTGTACTTGAGCATCTTTTGGATATATGCCTAGGAGTGGTATATATGGATATATATGGTATATATGGTATATAGTGGATCTTGAGGAAGCAGTATACCTAATTGTCTGAGAAAGTGCCAGATTGATTTCCAAAGTGGTTGTACAAGTTTATGTTCCCACCAGCTCAGTATCCAAGTGGGTACCCTATTAAGGGGAACAGTGACTATTTCTGACATGAACTCAAAGGCTGGCTCTTTGACCTCCCCCCGTGCCCCCCCCCCCCGCCATGAGGGAGGAGGAGCCTTGCTAGGCCACAGAGGAGAACATTGCAGCCAGTCCTAAAAATACCTGATAAGCTAGGGTCAGATGGAAGGGGAGGAGGACCTCCCCTATCAGTGTACTTGGAAAGGGGCAGGGAGGAGATGAGGCGGGAGGGTGGGATTGGGAGGGAATGAGGAAGGGCCTACGGCTGGGATACAAAGTAGATAACCTGTGATTAATATAAAAAATAAACATTATTTTAAAAATAGGCAAATTAAATTTAGAACCATAAAAAAAAAAACATGGCCCAAACATCAAGACATAAATATCAAGGAAGATATACATATGGCAAAAATACCTAAAGATGGCATGATATATATGAATACTGTACTTATGAATGCACACTAACACAGCCACTTGGGAAGGCAGTCTGTAGCTGCTGTTTAGAAAACTGTGCAAGCAATATTATCTACAAATCATGCTGCTTCATGCTTACCCAAAGGACTTAAAATTTTGTGACCCTACAAAATACCCACAAACAGATGTTTATAACAGCTTTTTTTTTTCATAGATGCTATAAGATAGAAGCAAACAATTACAAAGTTAGGAAATGGAAAAATGAACCGGTACATCCAGGCAATGCATTGAATAGCAAGGACAAATGAGTTACTGAAACACAAACATAAACATAACGTAGACATAAACATGAATCAGATAGACTTGAATGCATGCTACACAGAGAAAAGCTGATCTGAAAGGCTTTCGGCTCCATGATTCCACCTATATGCCAGTGTCTGAAAGACTCTTATCAGACTATAATCAGAGAGTTGAGTGGTCAGGGGAGGGAAGAATGAGCTGATGGAGACAGAGGACCTGGACAATGTAGATATTCTATATTACATTATGACATTTATGCTCAAAACCACAGAATGCACACCGTGTGCAGACTCCCTTTGCTTTACACTCGATACGGCCCAATGTGTGACTTCTACAAGCTGTATCCCATGATCATACAACTAGAAAGAAATGTCAAAATGTAACTTTACATGAATTCTTACAACTCAAGATTCACTTTGAGAAGCAGTGAAAAGGAAATCAAAGCATGAAAGTTTTCATGGAAATTAGTGAAGCGGAAAATTCCAGTTTTTTAATCCACAGTTAGTCCTAAGGCGTTTCTCCGCTTCTGTAGATGAGGAGGTTCTGAAAGGTTGAGTGACTTATCAGTCACATAGCTCATAAACAACTGAACAAAGACAGGCTGAGGTTTTCCACAGATGGTTAAATCAGCCATTTTCTATCAAATAAATTCATGTGATAGTTGGAGAACACTTAGCTAGACAATTTTGGCTTTTAAACTTTTCTGTATTTTAGAATCTGAAGTTTGGATGTGTCTTAAAATGTTCTTTTTTTAAAAGAAGAGGTACTAGAGCTAGAAATATATCTCAAGGGCTTGCTACATAAACATGAGAAGCTGAATTCATTTTCCAGAACCACATAAATAAGGCTGGAGACCTAACATCCCCTCAGGTCTTCTGTGACTTCTGGCAGCATGTATCTAGGCACCAGCCCACGTATATGGAAATCCAGTATACACATGCATGCCACATTCACACACAACATGCACATGGACACGCAGACAAAATTACCATCGTCTAAATGCGCAAAACAATATCACTACAAATTTCTCCACTGAATAGACAGTCTTTGAATTTAAGTTTAACTTATTCATACAGTGCACATTCAATTTTTCACTTAAATTCATAACTTTGCTTTGTACTTAAATATCTTTACAAAATAAGGAAGTTCAAAATGATTGTGACATTACAGGCCCATCATCACAAAAATACTTGTTCCAAGCAGAGTGATGAGGTGAAGATAAGGGAAATGGGCCAGGCTTCCTGAAATATAAGATCCATTTAATTAATAATGAGGTTTTTGTTTGATCCCATTTTGTTTTGTTTGTTTAGTTTTGCAAAGCTAGAGATTAAAGCTGAGACCTTAAGTTTGTGAAGAACATGATGTGCCACTGAGTTATGTCTCCAGTCAGGGTGTTCTCAAAGACAGGTTAGCTTTATGTGACAGATTCTTCACTGAGGCCCGCTGCAAGATAACTATCATCTACAAATAAACTGGTTGGATGTTTTTCTCTTTGTTCATGGTACTGAACATAGAAATGCCCTACCACCAAACTACAGTTCTCAGCTTTCTTGTTACTTTTTATTTCGAGAAGCGGTCTATGTTGCCTAGGCAGGCTGGGAACTCAAAATGTCCATCTCAGCCTTCTGAGCCTGTATCAGAGGTCCATATGGAGGCTTTGTCCTCAAAGTGGTGCTATTGGGAGGAGGGGCTTATTGGGATGTCATTATATCATTAGATATGCACCCTCAAAAATGTGAAGACTGGGATATGGAACTGCCTCTTACTTTTCTCTTTAACTTCCATGCCACAAGGTGAGCTTTCTTTTTTTTAATTAAATTTTTATTTTTTTATATTAATTAGTTTATTTACTTTGTATCCCAGCTGTAGCTCCCTCTCTCATTCCATCCCACTCCCACCCTCCTTCCCTCATCTCCCCCCTGCCCCTTTCTAAGTCCACTGATAGGGGAGGTCCTCCTCCCCTTCCATCTGACCCTACTTTATCAGGTCTCATCAGGACTGGCTGCAATGTCCTCCTCTGTGGCCTAGCAAGGCTGCTCCTCCCTCGGGGCAAGGGAGGAGGTCAAAGAGCCAGCCACTGAGTTCATGTCAGAGACAGTTCTTGTTCCCCTTACTAGGGAACCCACTCAGATACTCATAACCAAACCTTGGGCAGAGTGCAAGGAATCATATGAAATAAGGTGGAGTTAGTAAG
The DNA here is from genome assembly GCF_907164565.1 of Psammomys obesus. Classification (NCBI taxonomy): domain Eukaryota; kingdom Metazoa; phylum Chordata; class Mammalia; order Rodentia; family Muridae; genus Psammomys; species Psammomys obesus. The sequence goes on along the minus strand of NW_026591086.1, from coordinate 60,495,811 downwards.
ATCTTGAGAGGACAGGAGCTTTACAAGGACCAAATACATCCAGGCCCAGAGGTCTTTTCTGAGACTGATACTCCAACCAAGGTCCATGCATGGATATAACGTAGAACCCCTGCTCAGAAGTAGCCATGGCAGCTCAGTATCCAAGGTGAGCTTTCTTATGCCAAGTTATCCTTGACTTGACATTGCCTCCTGGCCCCTCTACTAGAGTGTTAAATGCAACGGGTCCAACCTATTATGGAATCCATAATAATCCATAACCATGAGCCCAAATAACCCTTTCTCATTAGAAGTAGAAAAGTAATGCAAGCTTTTATCATAGTGATGAAAAGTTATCTACATTGCTACATCTTTCCAAAGTCTATTGTTTTTGGCTAAACACTCCAGTTCAAATTAATTTTTTAGGATGGTGTTATTAAAGCTGACAGGTATTATTCAGTCTGGAGCATAATTTTCACTTATGAGTAAATAATTAAAGCTAACAACTAAAGTAATATGTAAAGCATGATAAAAGTAATTAGTTCTATTTTCAGGACTTGTTTTTCTTTGTTTTCTGTATTTATTTCAAGTTCATTATGAATCTTCCAGGGTCTGTTATAAATACCTACATGAAACACTACTTGATGACTGAAAGCCATCTACAATACTCTTTCAGACCACTCTGATAATTAATGCAAATATTTCCCACTAAGAAAATATTTCAGAACTTGTGAATATGAAGCGTATCACTTGTGTATTCATTATAAATTTGAATTTCTTATAAAATTATCACTTGCCTGAATATAAACAGTAATTTGGCTTTATCAGTCTTAAAAATCACATTTTCATAGTGAGCTATAAATGTGTCTCCCATAGAGTAATGCACACAGCCAGCACATGAATAGTGTGGTCAATAACAAAAATATTCCATGATATAGCATGAGAGTTAATGATTTTAATTTTAAAAAATGCCTATGTACCTCAAAATATCTTTTGGAGTATGTCACCATTGTTTTCTTGTGGACTTTCACAATAACAGTTTCTCAACTGTTTTGCCACCTCCCATTACAGTAACAACATTCCATTCCCCATCATGCTAAAGGTGGTGTCAACCTGTAGTTACAACTGTCCATATGCCCTCTAAGTAAATCTCTCGTATCATATGTTATCAAACCTTTGAGTGCATCTTTTGATTCAGTAGGTCTAGGATTGGGTGCTGAGACATCTATGTTTAATTTTAGCATTGTCCCCCAAACCATAATTAAATAGCAAAGAGACAATGATGAACAGGACTGCTACTGAAGTCTCACATGACTGAGTGGGAGACCTACTGTTTATTAGTCATGGATTCTTGCACTCCCCTGACCTCTAATATCTTCCTGAGCAAAAGTTTCATTTCACCTCAAGACTCAAGAAGCTACATGGAAGAAGGGGCAGAAAGATTATAGGAGATTATGAGAGCCAGAGTGGTGTCAATGGAAATATTGTCTTCCAGACACAGGACTGATACACATATGAACTCACAGAGACATCACACCATGCATAAGACAAGCACAGGTTTAAGACACATGGTGTTCCAGCACTGAGAAGGGATATGCATACAGGGTCCCATTTCTAGTCAAGAAGCTAACTGCAATTAATATCCATTTGAAGAGGGAAAATCCTACTAAGTAAATTAATCACACTTTAGGGCAAGCCTCATGCCAAGGAGTAGTTGGTCAACAAACAAACAAACAAACAAACAAAAACATAGTTATTTTTAAAGACGTAAGGGACATTTTATTTTGTTTATCATGTTTTGTCTTACTGAATTTTTATTTGCTTTGATTTTTTTCAAGAGGTGGGCATAAAGTTGGGTGGGTAGGGAGGTGGTAAGGTTTTGGGAGGAATTGGGTGTAATCATATCAAAAATGTCATATAAGAAAAATTAAATAAAAATGATAATACTGGCATCACGTTTGTTTGTTTTTTTAACATTTTGGGATTGTTGCAAACTTTATGTGAAATCCTTAGAATAAATGTATTAGTGTATTACACATTGCAAGTGCCCAACTGAGCGTAGTTCTTGCTTTTTTTGTATGTAGACAGAGCAGGGTCTGATGAGCTTTCACAGAACAGTATAATTGTGTAAGCACCTGCGCGCAGGTAACTCACCTCCACGCAGAGGGGGCGTGACACTGTGACACCTACCCTTTCATTTGGTGCTGCAGCTGGTGCTGCACTGAGAACACAGCTGAGCTTAGTTCACTGGAGGGATAACTAACATAATATGAGGCTTCACTAAGCTAGTACTGTACTCACCTTGGCCGTCATTACTCAGCTTGTTTTTGTCCTTTTGTGATACTGGTCTTCTCTCAGACGTGATGATTAAATCTACAACTTTTCCTTTGATAAAACTGGAATGGTGAGTGATATAATGGCATCACAGAAAGAGGCTGCTTTATAGAGAAATATGCTGCCTCCTCTGGGTTTACCTACTAGCAGGGACCTGTTAGGCACTGACAATGCTCTGTTTCAGAAACATCATCTCTTCAGTTAGCTGCTTCTTCTCTTCTTGGCATGCCATGCATGCATACAGAACTTCTATTAACATGGCAGATAGGATTAACATGTATATTATTAATACAAAAATACCGTTATCCTCCCTACAAAATTCAGGTAAATAGTCCTGTCCTGACCTAAGCTGATATTCAGTTCACTTGAAGCCTGATGCTGAGGTACCCCCTTCCCTTCTGAACACATATCAGCAAAGATAATCTGTAGGTGATACCAGCTGGCTGCAGAGACCAGAACTGGAAATAAAAGAGTCTAATACTAGACTGTGGTGATTAACTGAGTAAAACACTAATTCCACAGAAATAAAATGCAGAGGGACTATGAGTAGTGAGCTGGGACTGGGCAAAGGAAAAGCACAGCTGTGCTTTTAAGCTCAACTCATTTTTCCTCATGTTGTTTTTATACTCGACCCAGGATCACCAGGTAAATCTGTATACAAGCCCTCCCTCAGCCCTTTCCATAAAGGGTTATTCCATTTCAGTTAGAGTTATGGGCTTTTAAAATCCTTTCAGGTGAACATTTCAGGGCTCAAAGCTGGGGAAATAAATAGAACTGTAGTTACTGGAGCATAGAATATAAATGCTCATCTAGGGAGGAATTGAGAGCCAGGGGATGTGATCCAGGAAATAACAGTGTCTGCCTTCACCAAGGGAAGTTGATACATGTGGACAATTACAAAACAATAACAAAGCTCTTTTTCAAAAATGAAATTAGCCGTAGATTCTTGCTAATTAAAACATGCTTAAGTGAAATCTGCCTGTAGGAAGCAGAAGCCTAGGCAGTTATGATCTAACACAGCCATTTTGTTCTCACTCTGTAAAGCCACTTCTAGGATGCTTTGGAAAACATGAGTTACCCTGTGAAGTCATTACCATAAACAGATATAGAATGAATTGTATATCTAATTATTTTAAGTGGCTATAGAAACATTTTCAATTTAAAAATAAGATTAAAACAGACATGGAAAACTTGGTGTGTCCTCCAAATGACATTTAAAAGTATTTATGATATTCACTTGCAGTGCTATGAAAACCTAACCAAATGAAAGAAAGTTTGTGTGTTAATGATCTATGTCTAAATAACACATTGTCCTTTAAATCCTCATGTGCAGATGTCATATTACTCTGTATGTGATATCTTTTGGTGATCTTATTACCTCTCCCCAGATGACATCAATACAATGAGCATTTACAATTTTACAGGATTACTGTAAAGAATCTATATATGAGCCATTCACAAAAGTATCGTTTCATTTACCCACCTTTTAAAAAATAACCACAAAATATGCCTCTACATGTGGAGAAAAAGTAATTGCCTACTATGAATTTTTATTAGGAACAGAAAGTAATTTCAGCATAAGAAAATATGAAGCACAAAGTTGTTTATTTATTTGCCTATATGTCCGCATGCTTGCGTATATGCATTTGGATGTAGAGGCCTGAGGTCAACGCCTTCTTAATACCGCTCTCTTTTCTGAGATAAGGTCTCAAACCGAATGCAGAGTTATGGATTGGCTAGGTGTGCTGTCTCTCAAGCCCTAGGAATCCACTTCTGGCTGGGTTTACAAATCCCTTCTATCAAGCCAGTCTATTATGTGGGTAAGGGATTTGGCTTTTTCCTGATACTCGCTTAACAAGCATTTTAAAGATTGAGCCATCAAACTATCCATGTAAAGATTAGCTTCCATGCAAATCCATGATGCCAGTAGATATTCTATGCAGAAGAAATTACACATTAGGAACTTAGAATTGATGAAAATAAAAATAAATGGTTGGATTTAGATAAACAGTCAGATGATTTTCATGACTAATTGTTGAGAGATGTTCATGGTACATGATACCACTGTTATGAGCTTGGTGAGGTGCAAATGAGCTCAAATGAGGCTTACTAAACCCTTAACACAGTGCCTAGCACCAAATAAGTACTCATCAAAAATTAAGTACAATTACTTCTTAAATCTTCAACATAATACAAAATAATGCACAAAAAGGTTTGCTCATAGAACTTCTTTTAATGTCTATGAGAAAAGACTAACTCAATCAACAATAAGTGTCTAGTAAACACCTAGAAACTGTACAAGCAAAGTGAACACAAGAAACAGAAAGCATAAGTTCTGCCTCTTTGTCTGCATGCCACAGTTATCAACAAATGAAAATATTACTACCCATTTCTCTTCATTCTATTCCTTTGCTACACACAGTCTCAGCCCTTGATCTGAGGACACACACCAAAGTCTATACTGCCTCGGTCTTACTTTTGTCTGATACAGGATTTGGGGATAAGCTGCCTAACTTTCCTACTTCCTTATTTCAATTATCCCCTCAAGCCTTAATTTGTCATTGCTGACACACTCATTCCCTTTGAACAAGATAAAGATCCACCATTTCCTAAGAGAAGTCCAGAGAGTTTTAAAGAGTTGAAGGAGCTTTCTTTTTTATATTATCTTTATTCCAGCACTTGAAGTCTAGAAGCCTCTTGCTGCCAAGGTCTTATGAAGAGATGGACAAGAACATTTTAAAAGGTAAAAGAATGATGTTCAAATGTGGGAACTCATTTCAATGAGTATGCAAGGCTCACTTCAGGCTTAGTGAGATCCTGGGTGGATCAGCACCCTTATCCTTTTGTAAGTGAGAGAAAAATCATCTGGAATGTTCTAGTTCTGCATTTTTAAACTAAAAGTTTAGTTTTTGTGGACTGGGAAACTAAGACTCAAATTTATGGCCTCATCTTGGTGGAATTTCTGTAAGGGATTCAGATAAGAAGGAGCATTCTGTATAACCAACAAAACAGACACACTAAAAACCAAGGCTAAATATTTCCGGGCTTTAAAAATGTTTTTGGAAGCTGATAATGTGATAAATATCTCCACTCCTACAAATGTTCATGGCATGGAGGGATGCCTGGGCTACAGATAGACACATGGACAAAGGTATCAGAGATACTTTGCTTTCAAATGCTCAGCCCTAGCCTTGATAATAGCATCACCGTTATGTCAGGATGTAATGTAAAGCCCCCCTATCTTCCTGTCTTTCCAACCCTGCAGCCCTTCATGTGGGAAGTGAGGATTTGAACTCAGATGCTCATGCTGTAGATGGAACTCACCTGGAACAGGGACAAAGTCTGTTGCACTTCGCCTGTTTCATTTTGACAGATGTTTGGTTTACTGTTCTGTTGCGAGTGACGGTCAAGATGGGAAAGTCACTCTTGTACACTTTTGGTTCAGCCCCATGTGTAGTGGTTCCATGTTTAAAGAGACAAAGACATTTTTCCCCCATGGAGCTGATAGCAATAGATTTCATGTTTCTTCTGTGCTGTAGGTCATTTCTATGGCATTGGAGGGGACCCTGAGAAGAAGTCAAAAATATTTTACCAACATGAATATTTTACTAAGCTGACTGTGACTACTATCCCTTCCCATCACATCATTTCAACTTCCACTTTACCATATTTCTCATAATCCAGGGTAGTTTGGGACCAAAATAATGTGGAATGGAAGGGCACTTTTCCAAGATAGATTTGAATTATTTCCTTAGCTTTTCAGAACATGGAAATTTCTTTGGGAATATTTTGTATAGCCCCTTTAGATTGTGGGAAGGTAGGACTGTATATTAAATCATAAAATTATACACTGTAAAATGCTCAGCACACATCTCTAGAGTTGACAAGGAACAAATTTTGTTTATATAAAGCCCTTGACAACAGATTTATAGATCCAAAGTTATGCCATATTCTGGCTCCTGTGACCTCTGTGGTATTGTCTGCTTCAAAAACTGTAAGCACTATTGATTTCCTTTGTGTTGGTATTCACCTTAACTTTGCAATTGTGGTTTTAAATGTTCTTTATTTAAAAAAAATGGATCCTGATTGGAGACCCTAAAATATATGGCCCTATTTATCATGTCTGTGAAGTATGCTTTTCAGTATTGAAACAGAATAGTAGACAGTGGAAAAGCGTAGGAAGTAGTTATTTTTCTCTCAGCTTCAGTCTGTTGCAGGAAGGGCTTGGTAGAGTTTCTGAGTAGCTGGAGCATCCCATGTAAGCTCCTCAGACATTGGTGGATCAGGAAAAGAGGTTGTGATGGAAGTGTGTTTGAGCTCTTACCTTCAAAGCTATGCCCAGAGGCCCACCTTTGCCAACCATGTATCATGCCAGCAAAGTTCTACACCAAGCAGCGTCACCAACTTGAAACTAGTACTCAAGCCTACCAGCCTGTGGAGGAGATTTCACATTCAAACCATAAAATAACATGTAGTTAAGAGAAAAATGTGCACTTGGCTGTGCAACACAGAGTTATAAAAACAAGAAAATACAGGCAATGCTGAAATCTTATAATTATGTTCATGGGAAATTTAAATAAAATAATGGATCCAATGATGGACTAATAATGCATATTATGCTTGTTCCAAATACCTTAATAAGAAACCACTAAAAACAATGTATCATAATTATATAGAAACATATAAGTGAAAAATGTAAGATATAAAGTAGTATTTAAAAACGAGTTTCCATTATTTTAAAATAATACAAGGAGAAAATCAAGATGAATTTTACACACCAGTTAATATCTATATGTATTGTTGAATGTTTAATGTTAATATGAAAGGGATCATCTTTTCAACACCATCCTTTTAAACACTGATATAAAAGAATTTTAAAAATATGTTATTCATTTAAAAACAAATTCTGTTAATATTCTGTTGATTTTACCAAAGATTAATTCTGAAGGTCACTGTTCATTTTTCCTGTTAATATCACAAATTGCTATAATCTTTGCCTTTCATCCCTTTTGCATGAGGATTGATCTTCTTACTCAGGCTCCTCCTAACTGCTTAGTTTCTTTAGGTGTACAAATATT
>NW_026591086.1:60435467-60488413 GCF_907164565.1 Psammomys obesus | reverse complement strand
ACTCAGGCTCCTCCTAACTGCTTAGTTTCTTTAGGTGTACAAATATTAGTATGTTTTCTGTCAGAATTAAAATGACAGCCTACCTACTGGGAAAGGATCTTCATCAACCCTATATTTGACAGAGGGCTAATATCCAGAATATATAAAGAACTCAAGAAGTTAAACAGCAAATAATCAAGTAACCCAGTTATAAAATGGGGTACAGAGCTACACAGAGAATTCTCTGTGGAGGAATATAGAATGACAGAGAAACACTAGGATGCTCAACATCCCTAGTCATCAGGGAGATGCAAATCAAAACAATCCTGAGATTTCACATTACACCAATCAGAATGGCTAAGATCAGAAACTCAAGTGACAATACAATCTGGAGACAATGTAGAGAAGGGGGAACCCTCCTCCACTGCTGGTGGGAATGTAAACTTGTACAACCACTTTGAAAGTCAATCTGGCACTTTTTCAGACAATTAGGACTAGTTTCCTCAAGATCCAGCTATAGCACTTCTAGGCATATATCCAAAATATGCTCAAGTATACAACAAGAACATTTGCTCAACCATGTTTGTAGCAGCTTTATTGTTACAGCCAGATTCTGGAAACAACCCAGATGTCCCCAATGGAGGAATGGATACAGAAATTATGGTACATTTACACACTCGAGTACTACTCAGCAATTAAAAACAAGGAAATCATGAAATTTGCAGGCAAATAGTTGGGATCTAGAAAAGATCATCCAGAGTTATCCCAGAAGCAGAAAGACACACATGGTATATGCTCACTTACAAGTGGATACTAGACATATAAAATAATTTTAGCATACAAATTAAACCTCAGTCCCTTCCTGCTCTTATTTTCTTCAAAAAATCATGTTATATTTATTTGAGTATCTAGAACTTTAAACTTTTAGTGGTGAGATACACAGCTCCTCTTGTAGGTAACACGGAAACCTGAAGCCATGGAATATTAGTGAAGTTTCTTCTCCAAGAACAGACCAGAAATTGAATTTTTTCATCTGTCTGAACTTTTATGGTATTTCCAACTATCTGAATAAAAGCAAAACCCTAGTGACAAATTCTCAGGACATATAATCAAAGGACCTGGGACTTAACTTTTCTCCTTGGGTGGTTTTTTCTATTGCTATGATGAAACACACTTAGTGGCATATGCCACTAATGGGAAAAAGTGTGTTTTGGTTTACAGTTCTGGGTAACACAGCACATTATGGTGGGGAACACATGAGAGAGAGAACAGAAAGTGGGATGGGGCATAAAAACACAGAGGAGAGCTTTGCAGCCAGTCCTGAAGATACCTGATAAAACAGGATCAGATGAAAGGGGAAGAGGTCCCCCCCTATCAGTGGACTTGGAAAGGGGCAGGGAGGAGATGAGGGAGGGAGGGAGGGACTGGGAGGGAATGAGAGGTCAGGACACAGCTGAGATACAGAGTTAATAAAATGTAACTGATAAGAAAAAAATAAAATTCAAAAAAAAAAAAAAACCAAAACAACAACAACAAAAAACCCTCAAACCGCATGTAGAGCTGAGTTGGGGTAGACCAGAAGCACTCAACTGCAACTAAGAGGGAAGAGGGTAGCTTGCAAATGAGAAATCTAGGAGACCATAACTATGAAGGTTTCTGGGAAGGCATCTGAGGTCAGGCAGGGCTCCTCCAGGACGTTATCTTCCTTTCACTGGTGGCGAGGAGCCTTTGAACAGTGTGCACTGATGCCGCTGTGCTAAGTAGGTTAACTTCTCCTATGAGCATGGGGATCACTTTTCAGTGGTGTCTCAGGGTAACTACCCCCCCCCCCCAATAGCTATGAATCTGACACACCCTTTGGCAAGCAGCTAACCAAATGCAGAGGATAGGCAGGGAACATGCCAAAGTGCATTGCTATAGGCAGCTGGTCACATCTTTGCTTAAACAATAGAGAGTGTTCAAAGTTGGCTTTACTCAGAATTATCCACAAACCCTCAGCTTTATTAACAAGGAAATAATGTCCCTATTCACAGCTAGAGAAAATAGAGAGGAGAAACAATATAGAAACAGACATCATTTTGTGAGTGTGTACAGGAGCAAAGAGAACATTACTAATAAATATTACCATGGCTACTTCAGAGACCACTTGCTTCTTCTGTTCTAAAATTACCTCTGAAGAAAATCCAAAGAATTTTTCTGACAAAAAAAAATTCTATCAGCCCAATTATCTTCTGTATCAAACAAAATATCATTACTTTGTATGCTCGATGTCAGGATTAAAATTAGCCTGGCTATCATTGTTTAATGTTAAGTTTATTTTTTCTCTGTGTTTCTGTGTCTGTTCTTGTCCTCCCTTCTCCTCCCCTTTTTTCTTTCCCATATCTTGACTCATTTTTTCTACTTATTTAACGAAGCATGAGAAAAAGCCCCACAAGATGTTAAGTCCTATGCGACATTTAAGCAATCACTTAACTCCCACCAGCTCAACGGAAAGTAGGGCAAACACTTCAGCACCATTTCTGTGCAGCCAGATTTTGCTCACTACACAACTCTGCAGAGGCATGATTCTTAATGGAGGTGCATAGAAGAGTCACCCAGGGAACTTTAGAAGTCCTCAGTGGCAAGGAAGAACAACAGACCTAGCAAACCAGCCCAGCCTTGGCCCTAGCATGTCAAGAACACTTCTTCAAAGATTGAGTCCTCACTGCCTTTATGAATTCTTTTCAGACAAAGCCTACAACACTTAGAAACCTTCCAGGAAGTTTATGTCATGAGCCTCAAATTTTTGCAAAACTTGTTTTGCAAAATCCTCTGGCCATTTTCCCCTGGTTCTTCATCTGTCCTCTTCAGATAGGACTTGCAGAAAGGTTTCCATATAACCCTTTCAAAATTCTAATTTTGAAAGGTTCCTAATTCTACTATGTCTACTCTGTCATGTGATCTAGATTTTCTTCAATTACTTCCTTTTTATTGAATTTCCTTGCACAATGTACAACACTAGAAGATCAATGGCATCACTTGCCATATATATTTTTCTAGACTGCCTACCTCAGCACATAGCAGGACATTAATAAACATATGACAGCTGGAAAAGAGATGAGTGAAAGAAAGAATATTGGTCTTCTTTCCTCTAAATTCTATGTCCTTGAGATCATGGGTGAGCCATGTACTTGCACTCTTAAAATTTCTTATAATTGCAGTATTGATTTGAAGTTTGCAAAGAAATTTCATAGGTATTATTTTAATTGTAGCTATAACAACATCTTAGAGGAAAGAAAAAAGTTAATAGAATGCTATTTTGAAAGAAAACAAAATTGAGGTTCCTAAATGTGAAAAATAAAAATAAAAAACCATCTTAGTTCTCACAGTAGGAGGCAGAGGGCAAGTGCTCTTAGAGGGTAGCATAGTGCCCAGCATCCTTCTCCCTCATTCTTGCCACCTCTCAAGCAAATACCATTAGGATTGCAATCTGTTTGGAGGTTATACAGTACTTATGGAAGAAACATGCAATATTGGTAGTATGATACAGTTATGTGTTTGTCTATTTTACCCATTTTCAGAGATCCCCAGTGAGAAGCTGGAGTCACCACGGTTAGTAAGCAGAATAGGGCAATGTCAGCATGCACTGTATCACACCCCATGCAGATCTATAATCCCTCCAAAATCTCATTTGCTAGCAAGTATGACCTAAGACTGCAATCCCTCTGGACTTCTCTATTTATGTAATAAGATTATCTGGAAGAAAGTGTCTTGAGAGGAGCGTGAATTAGGTCACTTGAGTTTTGTGGCTGTCTCTCCTTTAATTACAATAAAGTACACTCAAGAGTATAGGTTCTGAGATTCTGTCTCATCATTACAGTGGATGCTCACTCACATTAACCACACATAGCCTTCTTGCAGTATATCTAGAGGCAGCAGCCTGAAAAAGACTTTCCAAGGTACCAATGCAGGCTACACTTTTATTTTGCCAAGTCTTTTGGATACTCATACAATATGGACTTTTGAGTGGAAAACCTGGCAAAGCTGTTAATGTGCTTGTCAAAGACTGCATAGGGCCTTGGGATACTTCTGCTTCATCTCTGGACTATCCAGTCCTTACATGTCTGGCTGCTGTACTATGCTAGACCATTTGGTATTATTTACCAGGACCCACATGGCATGAACATTCTGAATGCTAAAGAGTCTAAATTATTTAAAACCTTAAAATAGGAAACCAAAGAATCCTTCCTTCTTTCTTCCTCCAAATAAAATGCACCACATGAAAAACAAATATTTATGTAAAAGCAAAGTCATCTATGTTGTTATATTTCAAATGAATACATTACTCTCAAAAGAATGCATTACTCTCAAAAGAATGCATTACTCTCAACACAAAACAAATACATGGTAAGAGGCAGAGACTAGAAGCAATATGCCTGAGACACATTTCCCAGGGCAGGGGGGTGGACGTGAGTTCTCAGTCCCTCTAGCTAGCCATGCAAGTCCAGGCTGGGAGCTCACTTTAAAGACGAGCAAAATGTAATAAGAAGAGAGTCAGTGGGAGCAGACACACAATCTAGGTGTCCAAAGGTCGGGACACAGAGACGAACTCACACTCTGCATAGAGTAGTAAGAGAGAAGGAAAGCAAACATGGCCAACAGCTTTATCTATGGCCTGGTGGGTTTGCATGTCTCTCATGGAAGAACAAGATTACACTGCAAACAGCTCAATCTCATACTGCTGTTACATTGTGACTCTCCAAACTCTAATCTGACTTCCAATTACAAGAGTTGTTCTCTCTCTCTCTCTCTCTCTGTATGTGTGTGTTTGTAGTGTATGCACAACTATTGATTGAATCTATGGCTTTGTGTGCTCTAGGCAAGTTTTCTCCACTGAACCACATTCCCAGTTCCTTTTAAAAAATATTGTTGGGAGAGCGGAGCCAAGATGGAGACTAGCACACACAGTTTCCGAGCTGTGGAAGAGATAAAGTTCTGAGTTGATGAGTGGAAGAACTTCTGAAGCCAGGGAAACAACGGAGAGACTTTCTAAACAACAGGGAACATCGCAGGAGGTGAAAACCTTGGTCTCAGGTCACCCAGGGACTTTTTTGGGGAAGGTGAGAAATGATCCTTTGATCTCTAGGCACTCCCCTCCCCCAGACCTCCCTCTTCCTCTGCACAGCGGACTCGCCTTTCTCAGCTCAGACCTAACTGCCTGGGGCCTGCAGCCACTGAGGCGGAGCCCCAAGCCCTTTAACGGCAAAGGCCAGCAGTACTGTGTCTCGGGGCCCCAGATTCACGAGGCAGCTGCACCATCCTCCCAGGGCCCAAGTCTGCTAGACGCCATACTAGCTCCACAGGAGCGCCATCACTGACGGTACGGCCCGCCCAAGCCCACAGTGACAGAGAATACGCTATATACTCACCAAAACCAGGCAGAAACGCCATACAAGCTAGACACACCAGGCGCTGGGCCTCCGAAGCTTGGAGAGCACAGTGAAGAGACCCCAGGACTTCCCAGAAAGCATCTGGACTAGCAACCCTGTCTCCAGTTACAGCGGGACTTTCTAACCTGGCGGCAGAGCAGCACTGAGCTGGCGGGGCACATCAGCCCTCCAGTTTAAGACTAACCAGGGCCAAACCAGAGAACAGAACGGCTGGTTACCCCGATTCCCACTGACGTGACCACCCTGAAATCACCAGCTGCAGCAAGACCTCATAACCTGGCAGTGACAGCAGCACGGAACTGGCGGAGCACATCAAAGAAGCAGGGCCAAACCAGAGAACAAAGAGCCCAGATACCCCGATCTCTGCCAAGTGACCTGCCTGTAAGTGAGTGCACCCTTGAGAATCTGCAGCTCCCCTGATCCTGGGTCCTTCTAAAACAGAAGCCAGGCATCGAACCCCCTCCCACCCATATACCCACTTTGGGAAACAGAGGGGCACTTGGAACATTGAAGTTCCTGCTCTGTGGGTCTAATTGAGGAGTTAAGGCAGTTAATGCCAGAAATTGCGCTGCGATCATCACTAGCGCCTGCGACATATACATTGCAGAGCCCCTCCCACACACTCAAGGGTTCAACATTAGCCATCACTCTGTCCCTCGAGACACACGCCCACGCACACTTACCACACACACACACACACACACACACACACACACGCTTGCATTTGCCTCTGTTTGCACCTGCGTACTTTCCTCCCACAGGTACAGCTAGTCCTCAGCACACGCTAAGGACACGGGACCTCTCTCAACTTCCTGAAGAATTCTCCAGACTCGAAAGAGAGACAGTATCAGTCTGATCGGCAGAATCCAAAAACAAACAGGGAAGGTCTCAGATAAGCCAATGGCCAGGGGTAGGCGAAAGAACACTTCCAACATAAATCAGGACATCATGACTTCACCAGCAAACCCCAAAATCGATGGATACTCCAATTCATCAGAAGCACAGGAAAATGACCTTAAAGCCATGCTTGCTCAATTATTTGAGGCTCATAAGGAGGAAATGAACAAAAAGAAGAAATAGACAAAACCCTTAAAGAAACACAGGCAAACATAGCCAAACAAATAGAGGCACAAGTAGAGAAAAAATTAGTGGCATACAAAAAGGAAATGAACAAAGAAAGAGATTCCATCGTAGAGAGACAGGAATCCAAATTCAAACACATGAAAGAAATGGTGCAAGGCATGAAAACAGAATTAGAATCAATAAAGAAAACACAAAATGAGAAAACTCTTGAGCTGGAGAACTTGGAGAAAAGATCAGGAACCACAAAAGTAAGCATCACCAACAGAATACAAGAGAATCTCTGGAGCTGAAGACACACTTGCAGAAATTGATACTTCTCTCAAAGAAAAAGTAAAATCAGAAAAATTCCAATCACAAAATATCCAAGAAATCAAGGATGCTATGAAAAGACAAAATCTAAGAATAATAGGAATTGATGAAAAAGAAGACTCCAGGCTCCAAGGCCCAGAAAATATTTTCAAGAAAATCATAGAAGAAAATTTTCCCAACTTAAAGAAAGAGATGTCCATAAATATACAAGAGGCCTACAGAACACCAAATAGACTAGACCAGAAAAGAAACACATCACGTCACATCATAGTCAAAACACTAAATCTACAGAACAAAGAAAAGATATTAAAAGCAGCAAGGGAAAAAGGCCAAGTAACATGTGAAGGTAGACCTATCAGAATCACACCAGACTTCTCATCAGAAACTATGAAAGCTAGAAGGGCCTGGGCAAGCATCATGGAGACTCTAAGAGATCACAAATGTCAACCCAGACTACTATACCCTGCAAAGCATTCAATCAACATAGATGGAGAAAACAAAATATTCCATGACAAAACTAAATTTACGCAATATCTATACAGCAAACCAACCCTACAGAAGATACTAGAAGGAAAACTCCAATCCAACGAAAACGAACTCACCCAAGAAAACAGGGCATACAGATAATATCCCAACAAAAATGAAAAGAAAACAAGCAATGAAACAAGGTAAGATCATTGACTCCATTACAAAAGGAACTAACATGCATTGGTCAATATTATCTGTCAATATTAATGGACTCAACTCACAAATAAAAATACACAGGCTAACAGAATGGTTACGGGAACAGGACCCAACATTCTGTTGCATCCAAGAAACACACCTATGCAACAAAGATAAACACTACCTCAGAGTAAAGGGCTGGAAAAATGTCTTTCAAGCAAATGGTTCCAGAAAACAAGCTGGAGTAGCCATCCTAATATCTAATAAAATAGACTTTCAAACCAAGTTAATCAAAAAAAGATAAAGACGGCCACTATATTCTCATCAAAGGAAAAATCCACCAAGAGGACATCACGATTTTGAATATCTATGCCCCAAATACAAGAGCACCTACATTCGTAAATGGAACAATATTAAAGCTTAAATCACACATTGATCCTAAAACCCTAATAGTGGGAGACTTCAATACCCCACTCTCATCAAGGGACAGATCAACTGGACAGAAAACAAATAGGGAAATAAAAACACTTACAGAGATCCTAAATCAAATGGACCTAATAGACGTCTACAGATCTTTTCATCCAAACTCAAAAGAGTATACCTTCTTTTCAGCACCACATCGAACCTTCTCCAAAATAGACCATATAGTTGGTCATAAAGCAAGCCTCAACAGATACAAAAAAATTGAAATAATCCCTTGTATTCTATCTGACTACCATGGACTTAAGCTGGACCTCAACAACAACAGAAATAACAAACAGCCTACACGCACATGGAAACTGAACACCTTGTTACTCAACGACAGCTGGGTTAAGGAAGAAATAAAGAAAGAAATTAAAGACTTCATAGAATTCAATGAAAATGAAGGCACAACATACCCAAATTTATGGGACACATTGAAAGCAGTGCTCAGGGGAAAATTTATAGCACTAAATACCTGCAA
The DNA here is from genome assembly GCF_907164565.1 of Psammomys obesus. NCBI lineage: Eukaryota > Metazoa > Chordata > Mammalia > Rodentia > Muridae > Psammomys > Psammomys obesus. Next base: position 60,480,007 of record NW_026591086.1, on the reverse strand, counting down.
GAAGAAATTTGTAACATCACATACAAACAACTTAATTGCCCAACTGAAAACCCTAGAAAAAAAAGAAGCAGATACACCCAAGAGGAGCAGAAAGCTGGAAATAATCAAATTCAGGGCTGAAATCAATCAATTAGAAACAAATAAAACTATTCAAAGAATCAATGAAACAAAAAGCTGGTTCTTTGAGAAAATCAACAAGATAGACAAACCCTTAGCCAAACTAACTAAAAAGCAGAGAGAATCTATCCAAATCAACAAAATCAGAGATGAAAAGGGTGACATAACTACAGACACAGAGGCAATTCAAACAATCATTAGGTCATACTACAAAAGCCTATATGCCACAAAATTTGAAAATCAAAATGAAATGGACAATTTTCTTGATAGATTCCATCTTCCAACATTAAGTCAAGATCAGGTAGAAAGACTGAACAGCCCTATATCCCCCAAGGAAATTGATGCAGTCATTCACAGTCTCCCCTCCAAAAAAAGCCCTGGGCCAGATGGTTTCAGTGCAGAATTCTACCAGACCTTCAAAGAAGTGCTCACACCAATTCTCCTCAAACTATTCCACAAAATAGAAACAGAAGGTACATTACCAAACTCATTCTATGAAGCAACAGTCACCCTGATACCTAAACCACACAAAGACCCAACAAAAAAAGAAAACTTCAGACCTATCTCTCTTATGAACATTGATGCAAAAATACTCAATAAAATACTTGCAAACCGAATCCAAGAACACATCAAAGATATCATCCACCACGACCAAGTAGGCTTCATCCCAGGCATGCAAGGGTGGTTCAACATACGGAAATCCATCAATGTAATCCACCACATAAACAAACTGAAGGAGAAAAACCACATGATCATCTCCTTAGATGCTGAAAAAGCATTTGACAAAGTCCAACACCCATTCATGTTTAAAGTCTTGGAGAGATCAGGGATACAAGGCACATATCTAAACATAGTAAAGGCAATATACAGCAAGCCTATAGCCAACATCAAACTCAATGGAGAGAAACTTAAATCAATCCCACTGAAATCAGGGACAAGACAAGCCTGCCCACTCTCACCATACCTCTTCAACATAGTACTTGAAGTCCTAGCCAGAGCAATAAGACAACTAAAGGAGATCAAGGGGATATAAATTGGAAAGGAAGAGGTCAAAGTGTCACTATTTGCAGATGATATGATAGTATATATGAGCGACCCCAAAAATTCAACCAGAGAACTTCTTCAGCTGATAAACACCTTCAGCAAAGTGGCAGGATACAAAATCAACTCAAAAAAATCAGAAGCCCTCCTGTATACCAAAGACAAAAGGTCCGAGAAAGAAATTAGGGAAACAACACCCTTCACAATAGCCACTAATAACATAAAGTACCTTGGGGTGACACTAACCAAGCAAGTGAAAGACCTGTTTGAGAAAAACTTCAAGTCTCTGAAGAAAGAAATTGAAGAATATCACAGAAGATGGAAAGATCTCCCATGCTCATGGATTGGTAGGATCAACATTGTGAAAATGGCCATCCTGCCAAAAGCAATCTACAGATTCATGCAATTCCCATCAAAATACCAACTCAATTCTTTACAGACCTTGAGAAAAAGATTCTCAGCTTCATATGAAGAAACAAAAAACCCAGAATCTCCAAAATAATCCTGTACAACAACAGATCATCTGGAGGCATCTCTGTCCCCGATCTCAAGTTGTACTACAGAGCAATAGTCATAAAAACTGCATGGTATTGGCACAAAAACAGAAAGGAGGATCAATGGAAGATCCAGAATAGAAGACAAGACCGCAGAGAAGACCCAGAAATAAACCCACACACCTATGAATACTCGATTTTTGACAAAGAAGCCAAATCCATTCAATGGAAAAAAGACAGCATCTTCAACAAATGGTGGTGGTTCAACTGGATGTCCACATGCAGAAAAATGAAAATAGATCTATATTTATCACCCTGCACAAAACTAAAGTCCAAGTGGATCAAAGACCTCAACATAAAACCAGATATTCTAAATCTGTTAGAAGAAAAAGTGGGGAACAGCCTAGAACTCATTGGCACAGGAGACAACTTCCTGAACAGAACACCAACAGCACAGGCTCTAAGAGCAACAATCAATAAATGGGACCTCATGAAACTGAAAAGCTTCTGTAAAGCAAAGGACACTGTCATCAAAACAAAACGCCTGCCTACAGATTGGGAAAGAATCCTCACTAACCCTTTATCTGACAGAGGACTAATATCGAGTATATACAAAGAACTAAAGAAGCTGAAAAGCAGCAAACCAAGTAATCCAATTAAAAAATGGGGAACAGAGCTAAACAGAGAATTCTCGACAGAGGAATATCGAATGGCAGAGAAACACTTAAAGAAATGCTCATCCTCATTACCCATCAGGGAAATGCAAATCAAAACGACCCTGAGATATCACCTTACACCCATCAGAATGGCCAAGATGAAAAACTCAAGGGACAACACATGCTGGAGAGTTGTGGAGAAAGGGGAACCCTCCTTCACTGCTGGTAAACTGATACAACCACTCTGGAAATCTATCTGGCGCTTTCTAAACAATTAGGAATAGTGCTTCCTCAAGACCCAGCTATACCAGTGCTAGGTATATACCCAAAGTTTGCTGAAGTTCACAAAAGGGATATTTGCTCAACCATGTTTATAGCAGCATTATTTGTAATAGCCAGAACCTGGAAACAACCCAGATGTCCATCAATGGAGGAATGGGTACAGAAATTGTGGTATTTTTACACAATGAAATACTACTCAGCAATCAAAAAGGAGGAAATCATGAAATTTGCAGGCAAAGGGTGGGATCTAGAAAAGATCATCCTGAGTGAAATATCCCAGAAGGAGAAAGACAAACACGGTATATACTCACTTATATAGACCTATAAGATATGATAAACATAATGAAATCTATACACCTAAAAAAGATAATCAAGAGAGCGTACATGGGGTAAGATTATCAATCCTCGTTTAGAAAGACAGATGGGATGTGCATTGAACATTGACAGGAGTCTACTGAGCGCATTTGAAAGACTCTAACTAGCAGTGTTTTCAAAGCAAAGACTCATGACCAAACCTTTGGCAGAGTACAGGGAATCATATGAAAGAAGGGGAGTTAGTCTGATGAGGAAAGGATAGGAGCTCCACAAGGACCAAATCTATCTGGGCACAGGGTCTTTTCTGAGACTGACATGCAACCAAGGACCATGTATGAATGAATGTAACCTAGAACCTCTGCTCAGATGTATCCTGTGGTAGCTCAGTAACCAATTGGTTTCCCATAGTGAGGGGAACAAGGACTATTTCTAACAGGAACTCAATGACTGGCTCTTTGGCCTCCCCACCCCCCAAAGGAGGAGCAGTCCTGTTAGGCCACAGAGGAGAGCTTTGCAGCCAGGCCTGAAGATACCTGATAAAACAGGATCAGATGAATGGGGAGGAGGTCCCCCCTATTAGTGGACTTGGCAAGGGGCACGGTGGAGATGAGGGAGGGAGGGAGGGACTGGGAGGGAATGAGGGATTGGGACATGGCTGGGATACAGAGTTAATAAAATGTAACTGATAAGAAAAAAATAAAATTCAAAAAAAAAAAAAAAGAAAGAAAAGAAAAGTTCATCCTGAGTGAGGTATCCTAGAAACAGAAAGACACACGTGGTATATATTCACTTATAAGTGGATATGAGCCATAAAATGTAGGATAAACATACTAAAATCTAGTCTTAAAGTAACTAAACAACAAGGAGGACCCTAGGGAAGATGCTTAATCCTCCCTCAGAAGGGCAAATGATAGACATCAGAAGTTAGAGAAGACAACGAATAGGACAAAAGCGTTCCACAGAGGACCTCTGAAAGACTCTACCCAGCAGGGTATTAAAAGAGATACTAAGACTCATAGCCAAACTTTTGACAGAGTGCCAGAATCCATATGGAAGAAAAGGAAGATAGAGAGACATGGAGGAGACAGAAACTCCACAAACAGAACAGAGCCAAAAAAAAAAAAACCCTCGGCCCAGGAAGGATGGCAAGGACTGATTCTCCAACCAACCACCTTGCATGGAGAAGACCTAGACCCCCTGTTTAAAGGAAGCCTGTTGGCCACTAAGTTTCCAAGTGGGTTTCCTAGTAAGGGGTACATGGGCTGTCTGACATGAATTCAGTGGGTAGCTTTTTGATCAAATCCTGCTGGGGGTGTGTGTGTGGCCTTGCCAGGCCACAGAGAAAGTAATACAGTCAGCCTTGATGAGACCTGATAAGCTAATGTCAGACAGAAGGGGAGGAGATCCCTCTCCATCAGTGGACTAGAGAAAGGGCATAGGAGAAGAAGAGGGATGGTGGTGGGATTGGGAGGAGATGAGGGAGCAGGCTGCAACTGGGATACAAATTGAGTAAATTGTAATAAATAAACAGGTAAATAAAATAATATAAAAAGAAAAAAATAGTCTGCAGGGCAGAGCCTTTCAGAATCCCTCCGTGGCAGATTTTTAGATTGTTTTCTTTTTCTTCTTCTTCTTCTGATGTCCATCCTCTTTGCCTTTCAGGTGGGGATTGAGCATTTTAGTCAGGGCCCTCCCTCTTGATTAGTTTCTTTAGATGTACAGATTTTATTAGGTTTATCCTATATTATATGTCTATATGAGTGAGTATATACCGTGTGTGTCTTTCTGCTTCTGGGACAGCTCACTCATCACCTGGATGATCCTTTCCAGGTCCCACCATTTACCTGCAAATTTCATGATTTCCTTATTTTTCATTGCAGAATAATACTCCGTTGTGTAGATGTACCACAATTTCTGTATCCATTCCACAGTTGAGGGGCATCTGGGTTTTTTCCCAGCTTCTGGCTATTACAAATAAAGCTTCTACAAACATGGTTGAGCTAATATCCTTATTGTGTATTTGAGCCTCTTTTGGATATATGCCTAGGAGTGGTATGGCTGGATCTTGAGGAAGCGCTATTCCCAGTTGTCTGAGAAAGCGCCAGATTGATTTCCAGAGTGGTTGTACAAGTTTACATTCCCACCAACAGTGGAGGAGGGTTTACCTTTCTCCACAAACTCTCCAGCATGTGTTGTCACTTGAGTTTTTCATCTTGGCCATTCTGACAGGTGTAAGGTGAAATCTCAGGGTCGTTTTGATTTGCATTTCCCTAATGGCTAATGAGGTTGAGCATTTCTTTAAGTGTTTCTCTGCCATTTGATATTCCTCTGTCGAGAATTCTCTGTTTAGCTCTGTTCCCCATTTTTTAATTGGATTACTTGGTTTGCTGTTTTTCAGCTTCTTTAGTTCTCTGTATATACTCGATATTAGTTCTCTGTCAGATAAAGGGTTGGTGAAGATTCTTTCCCAATCTGTAGGCAGTCGTTTTGTTTTGATGACGGTGTCCTTTGATTTACAGAAGCTTTTCAGTTTCCTGAGATCCCATCTATTGATTGTTGCTCTTAGAGCCTGTGCTGTTGGTGTTCTGTTTAGGAAGTTGTCTCCTGTGCCAATGAGTTCTAGGCTGTTCCCCACTTTTTTTTCCAACTGATTTAGAGTATCTGGTTTTATGTTGAGGTCTTTGATCCACTTGGATTTTAGTTTTGTGCAGGGTGATAAGTATGGATCTATTTGCATTTTTCTACATGTAAACATCCAGTTAGACCAGCACCATTTGTTGAAGATGCTATCTTTTCTCCATTGTATGGTTTGGCATCTTTGTCAAAGATCAGGTGTCCATAAGTGTGTGGGTTTATTTCTGGGTCCTCTGTTCGTTTCCATTGATCCACGATTCTGTTTCTATGCCAGTACCATGCAGTTTTTATAACTGTTGCTCTATAGTACAGCTTAAGATCAGGGATGGATATACCTCCAGAAGAGCTTTTATTTTAGAGGATTGTTTTAGCAATTCTGGGTTTCTTGTTATTCCATATGAAGTTGAGAATTCTTCTTTCCAGGTCTGTAAAGAATTGTGTTGGTAATTTGATGGGCATTTTTTATCATATTATATTTATCAAATTAAAAAATATCTTTCTAGACCTTAAAACAGTTTTTTTTTTAAATCCTAAAAAACCTAAGCATAATTGTCAAGTCTACTCCATTAGAGAGTTGAGAAGAAATAAAATTATTATTTAAGTAGAAAGTACAGACAAGCAGCTTCCAAACCTAAGAGGTGACAGAGACTATAGATTTTATTATGTTTATCCTATATTATATATCTAATATCCACTTATGAGTGAGAATATACCATGTGTGTCTTTCTTCTTCTGAGATATCTTACTCAGAATGTTCTTTTCTAGTTCCTACTATTTTCCTGGAAATGTCATGATTTCCTTGTTTTTAATAGCTGAGTAGTATTCCATTGTGTAAATGTGCCACAATTTTTGTATCCATTCCTCAATTGAGGGAAATCTAGATTGTTTCAAGATTCTAGCTGATATGAACATTGTTGAACAAATGTCCGTGTTGTATCTTGAGGATATTTCAGGTATATATGCCTAGGAGTGCTATAGCTTGATCTTGCTAAACAACAAGGAAGTCCCTAGGGGAAATGCTCAATCCTCATTCAGAAGGGAAAACACAATAGAAATCAGAAGCAGAAGAAGACAGAGGACAGGCCAGGAGCCTACCACAGAGGGCCTCTGAAAGACTCTACTGATTGAGGTATCAAAGCAGAGGCTGAGACACTTAGCCAAACTTTTTGCAGAGTGAATGGAATTTTATGAAAGAAGCAGGAGACAGAAAGACCTGGGGGAACAGGAGCTCCAAAATGAGAACAGCAGAGCCAAAAATACTGGGTCCTGGGGTCCCTGTAGAGACTGAAACTCCAACCAAAGACCATGCATAAAGGACCTAACGCCCTGCTCAGATGTAGCCTATAGAGTCAGTTTCCAAGTGGGTTCCCTAATAAGGGGTACAGGGACTGTGTCTGGCATGAACTCAGTGGCAGGCTCTCTGGTCACCTTCCCCTTGGGTGTGCAGCCATTCCAGGCCACAGAGAAAGACAATGTAGCCAGTCCTGATGAGACCTGATAGGCTAAGTCAGATAGAAGGGAAGGAGGTCCTCCCCTCTCAGTGTACTAGAGGAGGGGCATAGGATGAGAAGAGGAAGGGAGAGAGGGATTAAGAGGAGAGGATAGAGGAGGCCATAGCAGATTTACAAAGTGAGTAAACTGTAATAAAAAATAAAAAAAATTAAAAAGAGATGACAGAGATAGTTTACTGCCTGGTCAGCCACCTATTTTCTTTCTATAATGTTAGAGTATTATCTTCAGCCTTCTGGCCCAGTATAACTGGCAGACATAATTGTGATATTTGAAAGACTTGCTTATCTGGTAGTGGAATAGCTTGGCAGTCAACTTAACTTGCATCCAATTCTTGTCCATTTTACAATTCAAATCAGGGCAAGACAAGGCTGCCCACTCTATACCTGTCTATTTGATGTTCTAGCTAGTGCAAAAAGACAAGAAAATTAGATCAGAGGTATAGGAATTGGAAAGGAAGAAGTCAAAGTATCTCTATTTGCAGATGGTATGTTAGTATACATGAGTGATCGCTCCCCCAAAGTTCTACCAGAGAACACCTACAGCTGATAAACACCTTCTGCAAAGTGGATGAATAGAAACTTGACTCAAGAAACTCAGTAGCCCTCTTTCATATAAATGATAAACACGTGGAAAAAGAAATAAAGGAAACAACATCCTTCACAATAGCCACAATAACATAAACTATCTTGGTATAACTCTAACCAACAATGTGAAAGACCTGCCTGTATGACAAGAGCTTCAAGTCTCTGAAGAAATAAATTGAAGAAGATATTGAAAATGAAAGAAAATCTCCCATGCTCAGGAATCTGTAGGATTGAAATAGTAAAAATGAACATTTTACCAAAAGCAATCTACAGATTCAATGCAATTGTCACAAAATAACCCTCACAATATTTCTTTTTTATATTAATTACAGTTTATTCATTTTGTATCCCAGCTGTAGCCCTCTTCCTCATTCCCTCCCAACCCCACCCTCCTTCCCTCATCTCCTCCCTGCCCCTCTCCAAGTCCACTGGTAAGGGTGGTCCTCCTCCCCTTTCATCTGACCCTAGTTTATCAGGTATCATCAGGACTGGCTGCAATGTCCTCCTCTGTGGCCTGGAAAGGCTGCTCCCCCTCAGGGAAAGGTGATCAAAGAGCCAGCCTCTGTATAATGTCAGAGACAGTCCCTGTTCCTCTTACTAGGACACCTGCTCGGATACTGAGCTGCCGTGGGCTACATCTGAGCAGGGGTTCTATGTTATATCCATGAATGGTCCTTGGTTGGAGTATCAGTCTCAGAAAATACCCATTTGCCCAGATTTTTTGGTTCTCTTGGTCTCCTTTTGGAGACCTGTTCTGTCCAGGTCTTACTGTCTCCCCCTTCTTTCATATGATTCCCTGCACTCTGCCTGAAATTTGGCCATGAGTCTCAGCATCTGCTTTAATACCCGGCTGGGTAGAGTCTTTCAGAGGCCCTCTGTGGTAAGCTCCTGTCCTGTTCCCTGCTTTCTCCTTCTTCCAATGTCCATCCCATTTGTCTTTCTGAGTGATGATTGATTTTCTTACCCAGGATCCTCCTTCTTGCTTAGCTTCTTTAGGTGTACAGAAAATAGTATGTTTATCCTATATTGTTTGTTTAATACCCACTTATAAGTGAGTATATACTGTGTGTGTCTTTCTGCTTCTGGGATACCTCACTCAGGATGATCTTTTCTAGATCCCACCATTTGCCTGCAAATTTCCTTGTTTTTAACTGCTGAGTAGTATTCCATTGTCTCACAATATTTCTAAGAAAAGATTATTTTGCTGCAACCAAAAATCAAAAATCAACCAGATAATGTACTACTGTTTAGCCAGAAAATAATTTTTAAGATTGTCACTATAACAACGACCAAAAAATAGTATAAGTACCCACACTTAGTATGGATTGTTTAGCAAATTAGCATAGTAAAAGATTAAGCTGTTTCTTGTGTATGTTTGTTATTCATTCATTCATTCATTCATTCATTCATTCATTCATTCATTCATTCATTTTACATCCTGGTCTTAGCCCTATCCCTCCTCACCTCCCAGTCCCACACTCTCACTGTCCCCCCTTCCCTTCCCCAATTTTCCAGCAAAGGGAGTCCTCCTCCCCATCCACCCTAGTTCATCAAGTCTTAGCACAGCTGAGCATGTCCTCTTCCCCTGTGATCTGGTAAGGCAATCCCTCTAGGGAGAAGTAATTAAGCTGACAAGAGAGTCCATGTCAGAGACAGCCCCTGCTCCCCTTATTAGGGGACCTACAGGAGACTTGAGCTCCCCATCAGCTACATCTTTGTAGGGGGCCTAGGTCCAATCCATACAAGGTCCTTGGCTGTTGCTTCATTGTCCTTGTGGCCCTAATTAGTGGGCTCTGTTGGTCTTCTTGTGAAGCTCCTATCTCCTGCATTCTTTTTTTTTCTTTCTCCCCATTTTTCCATAAGGCTCCCTACACCTTGCTCAGTGTTTGGTTTTGAGTCTCAGCATTTGTTTTGAGATGCTGCGGAGTGGAGCCTCTCAGATGGCAACTTTACTTGACTCTGCAAGCATAGCAGAGCGTCATTAACAGTGTCAGAGCTTGGTTCTCTACGATGGGTCGATCCTCCATTGGGCCAGGCATTGGTTGGACCTTTCCTCTGTCTCTGTTAGATCTGCTCTAACTTTATCCCTGCACACCTTGTAGGCAGGATGAATTTTGAGTCAAAGTTATTGTGAATGTGTTGGTGTTCCCCTCCCTCTAGTAGGAGAATTGTCTAGTTAGAGGGTGTCCTTTTTTGCTCTATGGTCCCTGTTATTATTTGTCTCTGCTAGAGTCCCTGTCATAGCTCCCCAGGAGAGTACTGAGATTTTGGTCTCAGGCTTGTCTGAGAGAAGCTCTCATCCACAGTTTCTCTACACTAACAGCTCAGGCTCTATCTAAGATCAACAATTAATAAATGGGACTCCTTGAAACTGAAAAGCTTCTATAAGGTCAAGGACACTGTCAATAGAAGGAAATGACAGTCTACAGATTGGGAAAAGATTTTCACCAATTCTACATCTGACAAAAGGCTAATATACAAAATACATAAAGAACTCAAAAATTAAACACCAACAAAAAAAATAACCCAATTAAAAATGGGGCATATTGAGTGTCCCTCCAAGATGGATTTTTTATTTTTTATAATTAAATTTATTTATTTTTATTATAAGTGTGTCCCTGTTTACCACAATATTAAGCATAGTACACACTCAGTCTTTGGAATAAATAAATGTACATGTTCATGAACAAAGGAAAGAATAAAGTAATATAAACATACAGAACGACTGCTACTCTGTCATGAAAACCATGTAGTCTTGTAATTGATTTTATCTTGTTGGTGACAAGAATAGACCTTGGTAAAATTACTAAGTGAATACATGAAGAATATAATGCTAATGACTGTATGGTTTCTATGTTGAGAGAATCTAGCAAAACTGATCACACAGAAATGAAGAACAGACTACAATTGCCAAAGACTTAAGGAAACAGTAGGAGAGGTGAAAATAGAGCATAAGAACACTATCATTTTTTAAATCAGTTAAGATGTTTGAAAGTTCATTTATACATGTATAAACAGAAATGCATTGTATGTATGGAAAATTAGTAGAAGAGAGATTTCTCAATGTTCTCATCATAAAATCTGATGAAGACTTAAGGATTGTTATAGTAATTACCCTGGTTTATCACTACCCAATGTACTGAACATTGATGATAAATATTTTAATAAAAGTTTATAAAATTTATTCTAAAAAATGGGGCATAAACAGAACAGAGAACTCTCAACAGAGGAATCTCCAACAGCCAAAAAGCACTTAAAGAAATGCTCAATGTCCTTAGCCATCAGAGAAATGCAAATTAAAACATCTCTGAGGTTCCATCTTACACCCATCAGAATGGCCAAGATCAAAAACTCAAGTGACACACATGCTGGAGAGAATGTGGAGAAAGAGGAACCCTCCTCCATTGCTGGTGGGAGTGTAAACTTGTACAACCACTTTGAAAATCAATCTGGAGCTTTCTCTGAATATTGGGAATAGCGCTATTCCAAAACCCAGCTATACTGCTCCTGGGTATCTATGCAAAAGATGCTCCACCATACCACAAGGACATTTGCTCAACTAATTTCATAGCAGCTTTATTCATAATACTTATAACCAGAAAACAATTAGCTATCCCTCAACAGAACAGATACAGAAACTGGGGTACATTTACCCAGTGGAATACTACGGCACTATTAAAAACAAAGAAGTCATGAAATCTGCAGGCAAATGAATGAAACTAGAAAAAAAAATCATACCAAGTTAGGTATTCCAGACCCATAAAGACACACAAGGTATATGCTCACTTACAAGTGGATTTTAGCCAAATAATACAGGACAAACATACAACTATTCACAGACCCTAAGAAGATAAGCAACAAGGAGATTCCAAGGGAGGATGCTTAAATCTCACTCAGAAGGGGAAGTAGACTAGACAGAGATAATGTTTGAAGAGAGGGAATAAAGTATGAAAGGAGACACAGAGGGATATGAGGGTGGACTAAACTATTTTAAACTCCAGCTCTGGAGTTTAGGGCACTGCATTAAGAGGTTACATGGCATCCGCAGGCATGGAACTTACTATATAAACAAGCAAACTATATACTCTACTATATAAACTATAAACTCTAGTATATAAAGTAAACACTTCAAATTTCAACTTTTCACTTCACTTACTGTCAAGCAGAATAGTTATATTTCTTCCTATTGTGTTTTAGAAAAATTACAATGCAAATGAACTTAGTAGTTTTAGCACTTTCACTATTCAAGTAATTTTACATAATTATAATTACTTTATTTAGATTTTGCTTCTGATAAAACACATCAAGTTATAAATAATAAGTATTTGAACATCAAAGTATTTTAGGTGTATGTGAAATTGTTCTGATTGTTAATTTTGGCTTAGTTGTACTTCCTAATGTTTAATTGGAGAAAACTGTATTGGGTAGGAGTTTAGATACAGTAACAAACATGCCATCAGTTACTTAAACAATTCAAATTTTCATCCACATTGCACTCCATGGGAGGATCAGCAGAGCTGACTGCTAAACACTCTCACTCTGAGACCCAAGGTGAGAAACCAGTGTCTGTCGCTAGCACATAAGCAGGGAGGGAGAAAATTACAATTACGTCCATGCCTTTCAAAGCTTCTACTTGAAAGGAATAGTGTTAATTTTGCCCTTAGGTTTTGAATAAAAAGAGTATCATACACAAGAGGACCTCAATAATGACAAAATGCACTTCTAACTAGAGAAGATTTTAAAGCTAATGTGTAGCTTAAAAATCTTAAGCTGCTTTTACTTTCTATAAAGACACAGATGTAATAAATTCAAAGGTGACGTCTCACTGCAGCTGAGAAGCAGAAACCAAGATGAATAAGCTTATATCAACTGCAGGGTATACATCTAGTTGAAAAAAAAATGATATCTAGAGGCAATAGGAACTGGAAATCAAGAAACTGTGGACTGCAAAGAGAATTTAAAGATCCTCTGATCTATTCAGTTCTTGAGACACTTACTCAATCACTATCAAAATCAAGTAATAAAATTTTAATTTTCAGCAGGACACACCTGCGCCTGTGGAACATTCTAGCAGGACTGTTCTTGCCCAGTTGGTGGGCTGATGAGGCGCTCAGGCTTGAGAACTGATGGTGCTTGTAATTGTTTTCTTCACTCTTGTTATCACAGCTGTGGTGGGTATTCATTCAAAACTGCAAAACTAGCCCCGTAAAAGCTTTCATATGAGATCCCAGCCGCAACCACAGATGTATTCCCCACAGGAAAGTGGAGCACGCTCACTACTGATTCAAACGCTGAATGGGCTGGCGCAGCTTGAGTTTCATTCTCAAACTCCCATGGAGGAAAATACTCCCACCAATACCTCCGTTCTCTTAAGGAAACTGGTGATGCGCATTATTTATTTCTACAGTGCTTCTAGAAGCTTTGGCAAATTTATGGGTTAGTCAAGTTATACATACATATTCAATATCCTAGGTGCAATGTATTTTATATATTCTATTCCTCAAAAAATCATAGTTAAACAGTGATCCTTAAGAAACATGAAAAAACAATATGTATTAGAAACCAAAATTACTCATAGTTTATTAAAGATTGACATATAATTCCACAATAACCTTCTTGTACTTGTTCTGTGTATTTGAGTCTAGACAAACAAAACACCATCAGTAGATGCATAAATTTGAAGTGAATTTTGAGGTGTGAAAAATAATTCAGGAGGTTTTATTATTTTCCAATTATATACTTTGTCATTTTAATTTTAAATATGAATATATTATTAGATTTTCCAGGTTTTTGTTTGTTAGTGTTCTATTTACTTCTGCTAGTAATAAAAATTATTTTATATATTGATGACCTTACATAATGTGCATCTCTTTTCTTAATTCTTTAAGTTTTCAACACACTCCTTCCCTTGCTTGAGACTTTATGGCAATAGCAAAAAAATAGTAACTTTTCTAAAGTGAAAGCACCTGGAAAAGGGTTCCCAGAAAGAAAATCTATTTTGATATGAAGCTTTAAAAAAAAAAATCTGTCAAGGTTTTTTATTTAAAATCATCTCCATCATTATAATTAAGGCATAAAATATAAACATTTTAGAATAAGTAGCAGCAACAGTGCCGGGGTTAGCCTCCCATGTTCACTCCTCTTGAGAGCACAACGCTGAAACTTTGATGGGAGAAGATGGTGAGGTCATCTCAGTACTTGCTGCAGACCGCACGTGTAGGTGGCGGTTGTCTGAGGGATAGTTCTACTTCAAACCTCGAAACTTGGACAGGCTTACTCAGTACCGCCTGAGAATATTTGACATTTGGTGGAGAAGACTCTCCTGTCCGATCATTGGTGGAAGGCAGGGTAATCAGAAGTGTCTCTGACATTAAAGCCCTCCTACCCACACTCCACTAGCCAACTCAGAAAAATGTGTCGAATTAATAGTCATAAGTGCATCATTCTGTGATATTTAAAATGCCATGGCTTTAAACATTAAAAGGCTAAACTTTGTACTCTATGAATTATATCTTAATAAATAAAGCACACGAAAAAGAAACATTGCAGAAAATCACATTGTTTCATCTAAAATTCAAGTACCTGTCCTTGTTCTGTTTTGAGCAATATTTCTTTCTTTTTTTTATTTTATTTTTTCTTATCAGTTACATTTTATTAACTCTGTATCCCAGCTGTATCCCGCTCCCTCATTCCCTCCCAATCCCACCCTCCCTCCCTCATCTCCACCCTGCCCCTTTCCAAGTCCACTGACATGGGGTAAGATGATCAATCCTCATTTAGAAAGACAGATGGGATGTGCATTGAATGTATGACAGGAGTCTACTGAGCGCATCTGAAAGACTCTAACTAGCAGTGTTTTCAAAGCAGATACAAAGACTCATAACCAAACCTTTGGCAGAGTACAGGGAATCATATGAAAGAAGGGGAGTTAGTATGATGGGGAAAGGATAGGAGCTCCACAAGGACCAAATATATCTGGGCACAGGGTCTTTTCTGAGACTGACATTCAACCAAGGACCATGTATGGATATAACCTAGAACCAATGCTAGGATGTAGCCCGTGGTAGCTCAGTAACCAATTGGTTTTTCATAGTAAGGGGAACAAGGACTATTTCTAACAGGAACTCAATGGCTGGCTCTTTGACCTTCCACCCCCCAAGGGAGGAGCAGTCCTGTTAGGCCACAGAGGAGGACTTTGCAGCCAGTCCTGAAGATACTTGAGCAATATTTCCAGTAGCTTCTACACCCAGTTCTTCCAAAAGCACGTGTCAGGTTGACTTTGCTATTTTCAACTGAGGAATGAATGCATATTTCTTATTTTGCTAGATCAAAAAAATGTTCTTCCAGATGAGTTTTTTCTTATCCTGATTTTTTTTTTCCTGATCTGAGAGCACAAACACACCTGAGGCTAAATGTCTTCCAAAGAAGTGTTTATTCATGCATGTTTATGCAGTGCTTTTCCCAGTGAACAATACCCAACAAATAATGGTATTGGATTTCATAAATGTCAGTGGCAATTAGATCCTCAAGTTCAGAAAGCTTTAAACCTGTGAACTGTGCTTTTGCTATTTTTAATATATTGAAATGAATGAACCTAAACTGAAATTGAGCAAGCTGAAGTAGAGAAAATGTGTGTTCGTGTGTGTGTGTGTGTGTGTGTGTGTGTGTGTGTGTGTGTCCACAATGGAGAGAGAAGAGACAGAAAGAAAAAGACAGCTTTTCTTTGTCCAGGTACTTTTCCTGATCAGGGCGTAGTTTACCAATTCTGGAAAAGCAACATTTTCTTTTTTCACTTTTCAGAGATTTCATCAATGTTCTAAGTATGGTGCACAATAGGTGGCTTCACTCACCCCTTCCAGAACAAGGCAGACTGGAGCCACCCTGGCACTTCCTGGCACTCTCCTCAGCCGACAACGGGCATGATCTGGGGTGCTCACACTTCTTTCCATGCCAGCCTGCTCTGCAGTCACATCTCCCACAGTTACACTGCCCATGACCTTGAGAGGAAGAAAAAAGGGAGATCACATGAAGATTATGTAACCAGAGACAGTTTATAGCTTTTGTCCTAAAAGTTACTGTCAGAAGTAAGTCAGGATCCTAATTTATGCAGCATTAATGATTAAAACAGAAACATTTTTCTCTGTTTTAAACAAGCAATGTACATTAATGGATCAAAAATGACAAATAAAATCAACAAATATCAATAAAATAAATAGTGCAGTAAGGTTTTTAGTATGACTAACAAATTCTAGATAAATGTGATTGTATTGGTCTGCTGGGAAGTAAGTGAAGAATTCGATGGATTTAGCAATTAATTCATGTGAAGGAAAACTATAGGAAATAGAAAACAATCATATTTTTTAAAGTATGTTTTTCTTTCTAATGAATTACTCAACCGATTTACATATTTAAAAGAAATAAGGAGCCACAAACTGAAAACAAAACAAAATATCTAGAGTTAGGGAGTAGTTGATTTCCTGGGCCCCAAGTTTATTAAGTTAAAAAGTACATAGAAGGTGGGAGTGATTTTAAGGACCAAAGGAAAGGTGTTCAATGATGTAAGTCTACTATAATTTAATTTTTAAATCTATGAACATGTGTAGGTTAAAACTGCACAGGAGTAATGACATTCTACACACACACACATTGTTAAATTACAGCCACAGTCAAGCTAATGACTGGGCCTCACCCCACACAAGGGCCTGATGTGCTACCAACACTCAAGACCCACCTGCCCCATAAAGTCTAAAGCATGCAGAGAACTTATACTGACCATGCAAAACATTGTGACTTCTGGCTTGTTCTTCTCTAACTTTGAAAGTTCGTATGTTTTAATCAACACCTCCCACCCTTCAGTACTTGGTAACTAACTATCTATCTTTATTTTTAAGAACTTAATATTTTGTATCCGGAAAGATGTCTCAGCATTTAAGAGCACTTTCTGCTCTTCCAGAGGAACTGGGTTAGTGTTTCAGCCAACGAGTGGTAGTTCACATCTATCTGTAATTCCATTTCCGGGGGATTAATGCCCTCTTCTGACTCCTGTGGGCACCAGGAATGCAAGTAATGCACATACGCAGGAAAAACACACATAAAATAAAAGTTGTACCAATTTCATAAAAATTAAAAATAATTTAACATTTTTAGATTCTGTATAGTTATATTCTACAGATAGCATAATGTCCTCATGGTTTAGCCATGCTGATGCAAATGCTAAATTTCTTTCATGGAGAATTCTATTCTAGTCTATACATCTGTATCTACATATACAAATATCCATCATGAAGATACTACTTTAAGGTAATGTATTTCCGTTGGATATTTACCCAGAAATTTCTCCCTCCCTTTCCGCCTTCCAAAGCTTACCGTCTAAGTGTCTCAACTCTTCTTTATTAAAATTATAAAGTCCACACTGCAAAAGGCTTTTAGGGGCTTTGTTTGTTTGCTTGTTTGTTTGTTATGTTTGGTTTAAATTATCTACTGACCTGGTTCTTTACAACAATAATATTATAGGTCAAAACAAAGTTGTATAATAGTGATCATTAAATGTGAATATTTTAAGTAGCAAATTAAATTCAGTGAACATTTCTAGAGTCCCTGTTACATGATAGTCTGGTCAATATGGTGCTGCCATCACTAATTCTCTATAGTGGGAGAAGATGTATTGTTGATAAATATTTATAATATGTGAATATGGTCATTTACATCTTACAATATGAGAATTTTACCAATAATTGCCTGTATTTATTAAAAGTTACTTTTCATAAATCATTTAGTTCTGTGGCCTTTTGCAGTTTATCTCAGTTTCAGAAATTATTAATTATTAACTAATTATTGCTTTTAGTTATTAGTTTTAACTGTCAGCTAAGCACAGAGTCACCTAAGAAGGAGTATCAATTAAAGGACCTTCTAAGCAGATTAGCTCATAGGCATGTCTGTGGGGAACAGTCTGGATTTTAAACTGACACCCACTGTTGGCAGCACCATTCCCTAGGCCCGAGGCAGGTGCTCCTGAGCTTTATAAGAAGGACAGCTAAGTGTGGGTTTGTGAGAGATATGGGAAGAAGTCCTTCTCTATGATTTCTATTTCAAGTTCCTACTTGAGTTATTACCATTATTCCCCTCAATGGTAGACTGTGACCTGTAAGTCAAACAAATTTGTCACACCCTAAGTTGCTTTGATTATAGCATTTTTCACAATGACAGAATAAAACTAGAACACTATTTTTCTTCTCAACCCTCCTGGTAATAAGGACTTCTCAACCCTCCTGGTAATAAAGACAAACTTTAAGTAAATTGACATTGGAAATGTATATATAAATAACTATTTGTGAGTAAAAAACCTTAACATCTAAAGTACAGTTTACTCTACTGTTTTATATGAGCAAATGGCTTTAAAATATTTCGAAACAGGCAAGATTTAGTTCAAAGACAGTTAGATCTGTGAGAACACAATACAAGGCATGCTGCCATTTGTAGCAGATTAGTTGACATTCTTTTTTTAAAAAAAATCCTTTATTAATTACACATTATTCACTTTGTATCCCCCCTGTAGTTCCCTCCCTCCTCCACTCCCAATACCTCCCTTCCTCCCCCTTTTCCACCCATGCCCCTCCCCAAGTCCACTGATAGGGGAGGTCTTTTCCTTCCTTCTGATCCTAGTCAATTAGGTCTCATCAGGAGTGGCTGCATTGTCTTCTTCTGTGGCCTGGTAAGGCTGCTCCCCCCTCAGGGGGAAGTGATTAAAGAGTAGGCCAATCAGTTCATGTCAGAGACAGTCCCTGTTCCCACAACTATGGAACCCACTTGGATGCTGAACTGCCATGGGCCACATCTGTACAGGGGTTCTAGGTTATCTCCATGCATGGTCCTTGGTTGGAGTATCAGTCTCAGGAAAGACCCCTGTGCTCAGATTTGCTCAGATTTTTTGGTTCTATTGCTCTCCTTGTGGAGTTCCTGTCATCTCCAGATCTTACTATTTCCCACTTCTTTCATAAGATTCCCTGCACTCTGCCCAAAGGTTGACCATAAGTCTCAGCATCTGCTTTGATAGTCTGCAGAGCAGAGCCTTTCAGAGGCCCTCTATGTCAGGTTCCTGACTTGTTCCCTGTTTTCTCCTTCTTCTGATGTCCATCCTCTTTGCCTTTCTGGATAGGGATTGAGCATTTTAGCAAGAGTCCTCCCTCTTGATTAGTTTCTTTAGGTGTACAGATTTTAGTAGGTTTATCCTATGTTATATGTCTATATGAGTGAGTATATACTGTGTGTATATTCTGCTTCTGGGATAGCCCACTCAGGATGATCTTTTCTAGTTTCCATCATTTACCTGCAAATTTCATGATATCCTTGTTTTTTTATTGTGGAGTAATATTCCATTTTGTAGATATACCACAATTTCTGTATCCATTCCTCAACTGAGGGGCATCTGGGTTGTTTCCAGCTTCTGGCTATTACAAATAAAGCTGCTACAAACGTGGTTGAGCTAATGTCCTTATTGTGTACTCGAGCCTCTTTTGGATATATGCCTAGGTGTGGTATAGCTGGATCTTGAGGAAGCGCTATTCCTAGTTGTCTGAGAAAGGGCCAGATTGGTTTCCAGAGTGGTTGTACAAGTTTACATTCCCACCATCAGTGGAGGAGAGTTCCCCTTTCTCCACAACCTCTCCAGCATGTGTTGTCACTTGAGTTTTTGATCTTTTGTCACTTGAGTTTTTGATCTTAGCCATTCTGATGGGTATAAGGTGAAATCTCAGGGTCATTTTGATTTGCATTTCCCTGATGACTAATGATGTTGAACATTTCTTTGTTTCTCTACCATTCGATATTCCTCTATTGAGAATTCTCTGTTTAGCTCTGTACCCCAGTTTTAAATTGGATTTCTTGATTTGTTGCTGTTTAACTTAACAGCTTGAAAGAATGGTTAGATGGAAGGAGGAAAATCTTCCTTAATTTTGGAGGTTTTTAAACTGTATCTGCCTTGGCAAAACATCTCCAGATGAGAATGTCATGAAATCCCTACTTTACCTAAGAGGATGCAGCCAGCTGTTGTGACACACAGGAATTCACAGCCAGGGAGACACCCGATGCCAGAACATCCTAGTCCACCCAGAGATAGCAAGAGGGAGGGAGACAGAGACAGAGAGAAATGGAGAGACACACACAGAGACAGAGAGACAGAGAGACAGAGACAGACTGAGAGAGAGAAACAGGGAAAGAGAGAGGCAAAAGCCGTGGAGAAAGGTACAAAAAGAAACCAAAGAGTGCAGACAGATAACACCGTCAAGCTGAAACAGAAAGCCAGCTTAAACTTTGTAACAGTTATTTCCTATGTGAAGTTCATTTGCATGGCAACATTAACAGAGAAGGTGCAGGTTTAACACACTTCTTTAACCCCAGCACTGGGAGGCAGAGGTACAGGTAAGCAGATCTCCGAGTTCAAGGCCAGCTGATCTTCATAGGCGTTACAGAGCAACCAAGCTGCAGAAAGACTCTGTCTGGGTATGTGAGGGGACATAAAAAAAATCGTCATAAGTTATTATGAAGTGATTTTTTTAGACTTAGAATCTGATCCAATCACTAGCCAAAGAGCCCAATTATGTAGGGCTCAATGCTATTGTTTTATATATTTGGGAGGGTAGTGCCGCTGTGTGTGCCACACTGCACAAACGGAGGTCAGAGGCCAACTTGCAAGAAGGCCGGGTTTTTGTTTGTTTGTTTGTTTTATCCCTTAACGTCGGTCCTAAGAATTAAATTAATATCGTCAGGCTTGGTGGCAAGTGCTGTTTTCCACAGGGTCGTGTTGCTGGCCCCTTCGTGATTTATAATAAATTTCATATGCTCCTTACCTAGAAGAAATCATGTTGGGAATTTTGCTTTTAAGGCCTCATATTAACTGTTTCTAACTGGGTCATTTTATTCAGTTTTTAAAATTCCTTTAAGCCTTTGCCACCTTTGTGCTATGGTGCTGCTATCTTTCGTTGCCATCGTTATTTCTGTGTCCTTCACAGAGCAGAGGACGGAACACGTGAGCTGCACCATAATTTCCTGTGTACTTGTGTACAACATTATGAATTCTTGAGGATGACCTGGTAAATTTTGATTCTGCCTCTGGCCATGCTAACTCTCAGCAAAGCTGGGGACACCAGGTCCTAACTTTTCTCAACTGTATGATGCTTCTAACTTTGCTCTTGATTTCTGCTTCTGCCTTGTACATCAATCACAGCTCTTAGCTATCCAAAGCCTATACTATCAGTACTTTACTCATCAGTGTGTGCTGTGTCACGGGTGTGGCTGGCTCAGAGCACAGAGGCGTTGCCCTTGAACAGCAAGTGTGAAGGTGGGAGAACCGTCCGCCTCAAGATGACTGCTTTCCCTCTGGAATCATCTGGCTATGTGTATGTGCTTCCTTCTCAATTTTCCCCAAAACATTCAATATCAGCCCAAACATTTAATCTGGGAGACAGTGAACAGGAGGGTGGTGCTTAAGGCATACATGAAGTGCTCTGGAGCTGGTGAGCACGTGGCAGCTGGTATAAATGATTAAATCACAACATGACCGATTGTATTTTTTTAATGCAGGGGAAGCAATCTTTCCTAAATCAAATACACCAATGAGGAGCACTCAAGAAACAAATATAAGAATCATAGGAAAGTTTTATGTGTCCAAGTCCACAGTGAAGACAAGCAGAACTAGCCTTGGCAAAGTTAAACTGGGTACAATGACTTCAGTGTGTAACCCCAGCACTCTGGAGGCTGAGGCAAGATTGCTTTTAGTTAATGTCTAAATGAGCTACACATGAGTTCCAAGCCATACCTGCCTGCAAAGTAAGACTATGTCTCAAAATAAATAGATAAAAATACCATTTAATAATTTAAACATTTACTCAAGATTAACTGCTAGAATTATAAAAAATGATTTTTACTTTCTCAGTGGTGAAAACTCCTCACATCTTGATTTCAAGAAATCTGCTCTATGCTATCAAAATAAATTTCAAAATGTTAGCAATTCCATTCTAAATAAAACTGTGCATTTCCTATAAAAGATTTTTAATCCACATAGTCAGAAACTCACTTAGAAGTGTAAAGTATTGACTCCAGATTGTCAGGAAGTGGCTGAGTCAGAAAAGCACTTGGAAGTGCAAGGGGTTGATATGACTTCTGAAGCAGGCACTGAGTCCTGAGAGGAGACCGGAAGCTAAGAAACAGCACTGTGTTCTCTCTTCTGCAGTTACTACTTTCTCAGTTCCAGTCTCAAAGCCCAGCTAAGAAGGAAGGGATCGCAGAACAGAAATGAAATCAGGAAGATAAGAGGGCTTGATTTTGATTAAAAGAGAGAGAGAGAGAGAGAGAGAGAGAGAGAGAGAGAGAGAAGAATTTAGAGTAAATGATCTGTTGACATGAGACGCAGTGTCTGCCTGACACACTGACATATACTATTAGGTTTTTTTAAAGGAAATGTGGGAGAAAGGGTTTAAGATAAATAAAATGGCTGTTTTTCACCTGACTTAAATGTGCCACTGTGCTTTTCTAAGCCTCATCAGAAATTACTCTTTCAAATGGAAAGAAGCAAAAAAAGACTCTCGGCACACTGATCTGAATGTAGTGCTTCCAGGCTGGCTTGTGTACACTTTAAGCCCACGGAGTTAGTCTCATTTCTTCTAACAAGTGTTCTTTACACTGTGTGGGCAGATAAACAAAACTGACATGAAAGATGGAGGATGCTGTTGTTTATCTCTGCCCTCAACGTCAGTTATTCAAATCAGGAAACTGTTCTCACACACCCTCACACTGTGTGCAAAGGCACACCCACACACGTGTACATGTTCACACATGCACAAATGTCCACACCTACACACAGACCTGCACATATATACATGGACACACATGCACACACACATGCCCGCACACATGTACACTTGCAGAGAGAGCTTTGGGGTATAATCGACCTATTGCAAACATGACTGCTCCCCAGGCTGCTTCCCATGGTCAGGAAGGTTCACGGCAGGACTAGTCGGCACAAACTCTCAGGCCGTTCTAAGACGAGTGTGACACCTAAACCCATGTTTCACTTGTGGATTGTGCTACCCTGAGTTACAAAGGCTAAACTCTAAAACAAGCAGCCTAGCATAAATTTAGTCAAGCACATTTCTAATGTATATTTTTCTCCTGAAGAAAATATTCCTTCCTTTAAAGTCTAAAACACATACCTGGATGTAAATCTGATAGTTACAAATAGCTTCTTAAAACTGACACAAAGACCATCAACAGGGAAAACTTCAAGGAATAAATTACACTTAGCTAATTATTTATATAATTAAAATATTTCTATATTGATTTTCTTCATTCAAGATAAGGCATGATGGCTATTTAGTAATTTCCTTCCCTGTTTTCTTTAGTGCTTCACTAATCTATTACAAGTTCCCCCACATAATATAGTTTTATTGCGCTAGTCCATTTTTCAAACTAATGCAGCCCACATTATGCTTTCGTCATTTTTGAATATTGGACAATAAGTATAAAGATTAAGGTCATCCTGGATGATACTGTTCTGACTCTGGGGTTTGGGGAATAGACAGAGTGATAGGTAGCCATTCAGAAATTTGGAGTTGAAGAGGAACCTCAGTGGTTCAGAGCAATTGCTGCTCTTCCAGAAGACTCAGTTTCAGTTCCAACACCATGCTAGGCACTTCATGACTTCCTGTAACTCCAGTTCCAGAGGATACAATGCCTTTTGCTAGCCTCCAAGACACTGGTACACACACACACACACACACACACACACACACACACACACACACACGAGGGAGGGGGAGAGAGAGCTACATAAAATAAAAGTTAAAAAGTTATTTCAAAATCAGGAAAGAAGCTGAATAAACATACTAGTTTAGATTTCCAGTTGTACACTTGTCAGTTCAGTCATGTCCAAATATTGGCATAAAGTCTTTTGTTTGAAATGAGTGCCTTTGTGAGTGTGGGTGTGTGTATCAGTGTGTGTTTGCACACGAATGCACACCTACCTATGTGTGTATGTGTAGGGTTGTATGATGGTTTTGAAAGAATATACACAATTTCATACTGTGTTGATAATATAATCTAGAAATGAAAGAACGTAATGAAACTAATTTAGAGGCAGGTGTGATATTTTAATACATCTGTACACTTGTACCTATGATTGCTAAGTATAAGATTTTTAAACTTGAAGGCAGGGTTATTTTAGGGTCACAGGTTTTGTCGGTGGGTTGTTATACCCTCCTTCCACCAGTCTTGCCTGTCTGGGAGGTGGCCACTCCAGTCTTCATGCCCCTCGCATTAGGAGCCTCAGCTAGAGTCACACCCATGCCCTCCCAGGAGCCCACCCTGTGGCAGGCCTCCAGCTTGACAAGGAGATGCCCCCCCTCAGTTTCCCTTCGTGTCCCCATCCCTCTCACCTCCCACCCCTTCTCCCCACATCTGATCTCCACCCTTGTTTCCTTCCCCATTCCATAGCCTTCCCAGTTCCCTCTCTTCATCCACTACTGCTGTCTATTCTGTTTGCCTTCGGAGTGACATTCTGGCACCCTCCCTTGGGCCCCCCTTGTTACTCAGCATCAATGTCTATGCTGTATTATAGGTCTAATATCCACTTATAAGTGAGTACACACCATGTGCTTCTTTCTGTGTCTGGGTTACATCACTTAGGATGATCTTTTCTAGTTCCATCTATTTGCCTGCAAATTGGTCTAACCTAAGACTGGAAGAGAGCCAGCCCCTGACACTAATGATGATACTCTGCTATGTTTGCAGACAGGAACCTAACGTGACTGTAGTCTGGGAGGCTCCAGCCAGCAGCAGATGGAGACAGACGCTGGGATGTGCAGCCAAACACGGGGCAAAACTCTAAGTGTCCTGTGGAAGTGTTAGAAGAAGGCTGGAAGGATCTGGGGGAGGGGGACAGGAACCTCACAAGAAGACCAACAGAGACAACTAACCCAGTTCCATGGGGGCTTTCAGAGCCTGAGACATCAACTAGGGAACAAGCATGGTCTGGACCTAGGCTCACTGAACACCTGTAGCTAATGGGCAGCTTGGCCTTCTTGTGGGGTGCCTGGCAAGTAGAGGGGGGGATGGCTGTTTCTAACATGAACTCCATTGCCTGATTTTGGATCACTTTTCCCTGGCAGGTCTTGTCTAGCTTCAGGGAATTAAGATATGCTCAGTCCTTATGTGACTTGATATTCTGGGAAAACTTGATGGGGGGTGTTCCCCTTTTCTTAGTATAAAGGGGGAGGGAAGGGCAGGGCTGGAAGGTGGGGAGGAAGGAGGCACCCTCGGGATGTAGATTAAATAAACTAACATAAAATTTAAAAAATAAAATAAAGGTTTTTACACTTGAGTGTAATGTTGATAGAACAGATGGACAGAGCTGGAGTGAATGAATGAAATGAGAATGTCAAGTAAAAGCACCGACTTAAACTAATGCACTTAGGTATTTCCTTTAGACTTAAATAAGACCAATAGTCTCAGCAGAACAAGAATGAGAGCTAAATATAAACTACATTTCATTCAAGCCTTATTACATTCTTGCTTTGCAAAAATCCCTGGAGAATTTGATGTCAGGTTTTTCTTTGTCATCACACAAAGGGGTTCACATAACTTGATAATCAAATGTATGCCACCCTATATTATCTACATTATCGGTGAAAGAGGTAGTTAGGAAATCTGCAAAGTCTAAAGCTCTCAGCATGATTTACAGAATTCAACAGGCTTAGACAGAATTCAGAAATCCGCCAGCCCTAATTCATCAAGGAGTTCAGAAAAAGTAAGATTTATAAGAATTTGGGTACAGAACAATTCTCCCTCAGTAAAATGAGTAAAACTGAACAACTGCATTTGTATTTCTATGCTAAATCACATCAGTGCTTGGGCTATATATATTTTTAGAAGACAATGGCAGCGTGAATACTGTCAAAATATTTAATTCCTGTGAATGAATGAATGAATGAATGAATGAATGAATGAATGAATGAAATTATTTCTTTTTCTGATAAAACATAGATAATGTCTCCCTCCCTGAGTTGGTACAAAAATTCAAATGGAATAATCTGTAACTGCAGAACACTGCAAGGGCCTGGCCAACCAATGATCTCAATTCATGTGAGTGTCTTCTTCTTCAATTCCTTTTCTTAAGTCTGGGAGCCACAATGGCTATGTTAAAACCACTTCAACCAAATAAACAGAAATCACAGTTACCCATGATGTCTTGTTACTCACATCACAATTGACCACAATCAATTCTTCCCACCTTTCTGTACCTACAGCATTTGGCCACATATGAAAGATGAATCATTTACTCTTCCCCTTTCAATCCTGCCATCCAGGTAGCCATAACTACTCAACCACCTTTTTCTTTAACCTACATGTTAGGTAATAGTTGGAAATGGGACGAGAAAGAAAACAAGGCAGAGGGAGTGAAGAAGGTAAGTTAAGAAAACACGGAGTCATGGTGCTTAGCTTACTATAGTAGCTGAGCAGTGCCACATGAACTGAGTGTGTAAAAGGCTATGAAGGATCACTACAATGCAGTAATTATGAATGACCAACCCCATACATATATCAGCATCAAGATCAGATGAAAATCATGAAAAAAGTACTTGCCATCACATCAGCATCACAAATTTAATTTCCTCTTTCTACAGACACAGTCTTGGTTAATCATTTACTTTGTTTTCTTCTTTAAAATTGCATTATTTGCTTATAGAAAACATTAAAAATGTAGTAGTATTTTGAACCTCATTATAATTTCAACTACCATCTCAATGTTTACAGCCTTAAATTCTCATCTTTAGCCCCATCCTACATTCAATAAGCTTCAAAAGATATCACCTTTGACTTGCCACTGGTCTCATATGCTCACAATATCCCCAAACTTCCTTCTCTGCCCAACCATTGCAAATAGCACCAGCATTTACTCAGACAATAAGGCTAGAAAAGCAATGATGGTAGTAGTCTTCTGTCTACACACTTCACAAGCTCTCCATTGCCTGAAGAATATTATGGTCAGAATTCAGTTAGTAGTCTATCTCCTTCCTCCCACATTCTGGTTATTTTCCCCTTGTTCCAAACAAGCATCATATTCCTCTCTTCTTCCTTTCTGGGATGTTCTTTTTATAGTTCCTTACCTGAAACCTACATTTAAGACAGAATTCTACATCTGTGGTCCAGTAGCATCCTGCCATTTATACCTACCTATGTGAATAGACACATCTCCCTAATTAGAATGCTAAACAAGCTCATTTCCTCACAACCTCTGGTATGCTTAGCATACAAAAAGCATTCAATAATTGTTAGCTTCTAAAAAATAACC
Source organism: Psammomys obesus (assembly GCF_907164565.1). Taxonomy (NCBI): domain Eukaryota; kingdom Metazoa; phylum Chordata; class Mammalia; order Rodentia; family Muridae; genus Psammomys; species Psammomys obesus. The sequence goes on along the minus strand of NW_026591086.1, from coordinate 60,453,030 downwards.
AGCGTGGTGGCACCAATGATATGGGAGAACATGCACATTTTCTAAAATACTATGAATACAAGATTTGAAGGGTTTTCAGAAGAAGGAGTCTGCAGGAGGAAAGTTCTGGAACCAGGCTAGCCCAGCCTCTGAAGTTACACAGTCATGATTACACAGGACAACTATTCTATCTCCTTTTGCTGGCAAACTTTCCATAGCCAAAAGGAATTGTTTGTCTACCTGAAATGGACCGACCAAGCAGTCAGGATAAAGATGAGTGCAGCCAGTCCTGGAGATCCCTGATAAACCAGGGTCAGATGAAAGGGGAGGAGAACCTCCCCCAGCAGTGGACTTGGAAAGGGGCAGGGAGGAGATGAGGGAGGGAGGGTGGGATTGGAAGGGAATGGGGGAGAGGGTTATGGCTGGGATACAAAGTAAACAACCTGTGATTAATATAAAAATAAAATTTAAATTAAAAAATGTGTGTGCACAACACACACATGCACACAACCTCTGTCTTCTGGATTATCAAGCTTAGAATCTGTAACTTCACTGGGGGAGTGTGCACATGCGTGGGTGTACATCCCTGTGCTTGTACCCACGGTGTCCAGCAGAGGACTCGGGTGTCCTTCTCCATAGCTCTCTGCCTTGTTCTTCAAGGTGGCGTCTCTCCACCTGGAGCGCGAATGGCGAGTAGCAAGCCCCTTATCTCAAATTTGCTTTCCACTGGGATTGCAGGCACACATACAGCCCTGTCCAGGTTCTTAGGTGGGTTCTGTGACCCCCACGTGAGGCCTTGTGTTTATTTGCTAAGGGCCGTCACCCACCGAATCCTCTCCCTAGTTCCCAGATACTTTCCTGCTGGTCTTTAAAGTTTCCAGCCACGTTTGCTTCCTTAACTGCTGGTCTCAGTAACCCAGACACAACCCATAAGCTGGCATAAAGAATTTGCTAAATAAATATTTAAAATGTAAAATACTTGAGTCCATTAACAAGATAGATTGCACTACAGAGTATTTTGTGAAAATTTTTTATCAGTTTATGAATCTATCATTCCCCCCAACAACTGTATTGACCTAAGTTTTGGCATATGTTTCTCTTGCAGTCTTTTGCTGACAGCCAGCAGGTCGCTAGTTCTGCGGTTTCATAGTTGTGCTGAATGATATCTGGAGATAATGGATCTTCTCAGCCAGGGATTAGGCTAATATTAAGAGTGGGTGAGTTTCATCTCAAGTCTTTGCAGAAAGTCTGAAATCTCTAGATTTTGCCCACAGTACTGAGTAGCACTGAAAACACAGAAAGCCTGGGGATGCAAGCTCACTTTGTCTCAGTGTATGTGAGAATCAGAATGACTGCACAACAAGGAAGTAAATCTTTTATATAAAATGAGAAACAGGAGCTACCTTACCTGAACAGAAATCATCAGAGTATCGATCATAAACAGCTCTGCAGTCTCTCTCATCACACTCACACGTGTCCCCGTGAATGTCTCCCCAGTCCCCAGTTGGATCAACATCATGGCAAGAACATTCACCACATACACACGTTCCTAGATGGTGGGGGAAAAAAAAGAAATTTTATGGGGATCCAGGCAAGACAAAAGTATAAAAGAAAACATCTGGCATATTTATTATTTAAAATATTGATTCTCTTACATTTTTAAAATATAAATATTTAAGATAAAATATTCTAAGAGAAACGCCATCTAATGTTGATAGCAAAAATTTCTTAACAAATAAAAGTTACCTATACTTATGTGAGATAGTTAGATATTCCATTAATATTGTGTCAATTTGTCTCAAAGCTAATATTAAAGCAATAAATCATTGTTGGCTGCAAGAAACATATAAACAATTTGATCCAAAAAAAGTGAAGACAAAGATAACAGAAAAAGGTAACTCAAAATTTGTTATGACCAACTTAGGAGTTTGAAAATTGCAGTATGAAAGCATCACCAGGAGTAGACAATACATATATACCTAGGAGGGAAATGTTTTAGCCAACTTTGGATGTGGAATCTAAGAAAATTGAACATGCAGACAGAACTGAGAGGTGTGACCTCACCAGTGGGAGAGTGTATTGGAAAGCATTTTGTTGTCAGTAATATTTTCTTTACATTGGTTGTCAGCTTTTAGGATAGATAACAGGCAAATTATTTGGGAACTAAAATAAGAAATCTCTTCTTTAAATAAAAATAAGTAGCAATTTGACTAAAACTTAAATGTACATAATAAAACCATAGGATATGAACAAATTAAATTTTGTTCAAAATTTATATCTGAAACACAATTACTAAAAAAAAAAAAGAAAGAAACATACTTAACAACATGAAACTTTGAAATTTGGATTAGGACAAGAAACAGAAGAAGAATAGCCCATAGAGCTGAAGCAAGTATTAATATGTATGCATGTAAAAGGTAAAAGTTCATTCACAAATATCTAACCAGTTCTTAGACATCAAGACATTTTAAAATGCCTAACATAAGACAGGCAAAGACAGAAAATAAGAAATATCAGGGAATTTATGATAAGCATGACAAGAGTTGACCATGCAAATAATATCATTAAGAGTTGAGGGTAAGACCATTCATAATGAATTAAAATTACTTTTATGATATTGAATATAACTGACTAATAAATGTATATAAAGTTAAAAATTATTTTTTATGTTGGATTGTCACTGGTAATGAAGCATGCAGAATCTAGAGGCTTCAAGGGCGTGGGTGAATGTACTACCAAAATTCTGGCTTTGTAGCCATTAGAATACAAAGGTCTTTGGCAGAAGAGTGAGTTAGTGTGATATGTAGTAGGAGGTCTTCCACGTAAACAAAGGGTTTCCCGTGTGTGTGTGTGTGTGTGTGTGTGTGTGTGTGTGTGTGTGTGTGTGTTAAGCCCAGGATTCTTGCCTTCTTTATTCTTTAAATACTTATGTCTTTCTCTATTTATCAATATTTAAGACACTGTGTCAGGCATTTCTCTCTGAGCAAACTATATTAAAATGACTTGAACCTTTATAGAAACAGAAAACAAAGCTCACCCAGCTTTCTATTTTAATGTTTTTAAAGAAAGTGAAATATCACCAGGTAGGCAAGCATGGCTCTCTTTTATTAACCTCCTCAGAGACGAAAAAAGTCATTTACTTGCAGTAATAATCAACAAACAAACATTAAAAACAAGTCCCTTAAACTATGCTGATGAGATGCTCAATGAGTAAAAAGCATCCATGGTCAAGATAACACCTGAGTGTTATCTCCAGAGCCTACATGCTAAGACAGAAGTTATTGTCACAAGTTGTTCTCTGACATTCACAGGTATGCCATGATAAATACATGCCCATACATTTAAGAACACAAGCACACAAAATACATTAATGAATTGTTTTTTTAATTTGATTTTATACCAGCAGTTATAATTTTAAATTATATTTGATAAGCATAACATTTAACCTTTATGTTTAAGGTAACTGTACAATTAATAGGGGTGTTTGATTTATGGTTTCTGTTATCTATTGTTTTAAATACATTTTAGTAAGCTAAATTCATTTATGCTGATTCTGCATTTAAACCAAGCCTACCATTACCCATGATTAAGACAGGAGGGTTGTCTGACTATCCTCTGCATAATCAGATACTATGCTGTCCATGATTCTTTTTTATTATCTTTTTAAATTTTTATTATTAGTTACATTTTATTAATTCTGTATCCCAGCTGTATCCCACTCCCTCATTCCCTCCCAATCCCACCCTCCCTCCTTCATTTCCTCCCTGCAGCTTTCCAAGACCACTGATTGGGGAAGACCTCCTCTCCTTTCAACTGACCCTGCTTTATCAGGTATATTCAGGACTGGCTGCAAAGTCCTCCTCTTTGACCTAGCAGAACTGCTCCTCTCTTGGGGGGTGGGGAGGTCAAAGAGCCTGCCACTGAGTTCTTGTCAGAAATAGTCCCTGTTCCCCTTACTAGGGAAAAACCAATTGGTTACTGAGCTACTACAGGCTACATCTGAGCAGAGGTTCTAGGTTATATCCATATATGGTCCTTGGTGGAATATCAGTCTCAGAAAAGACCCCTGTGCCCAGATATATTTGGTCCTTGTGGAGCTCCTATACTCTCCACCTCATACTAACTCCCCCTTCTTTCATATGATTCTTTAGTCTAAAGATATTTAGCATAGCATCTGCAGGAATTGTCTTTTGGCTGTGCTGTTCCAGTTTTGTACAGGTGCCAAAGAATTTCCAGTCTCCTTGCTAACTATTTGCTGCTTAATTCTCTCAGAAGGACAAATAGAATAGACACTGGACATGGTTGAAGAGAGGGAACAGGACTCCACCCAACGGAGAATTGAAACAGATGCTGAGACTCACAGCCAAACTTTGGGCAGAGCATAGAAAGTCTTATGGAAGAGTCGGGGAAAGAAGGACCTGAAGGGGACAGGAGCCCTCCAGGACAGAGCCAACAAATCTGAGCCCAGGGCGGCCTGCAGAGTCTTATGCACCAACTGAGGACCATGCATGGAAAGAACACATGATCTCTGCTCAGATGTAGCCAATAAGCAGCTCAGTCTCCATGTAGGTCACCTAATAAGGGGACTTCAGGATGTCTCTGACATGAACTCTGTTGCCTGCTCTTCTATCGCCTCCCCTGAGGGAGGTTGCTTTGCCAGGCCACAGAGGAAGAGGATGGCAAGCAGTGCTGAAAAAACTTGATAGTACAGAGTCAGTTGGTAAGGGAGGAGGGCTCCCCTTTTCTGACTAGGAGACAGGGATAGGGGGAAGACAGAGGGAGGGTGGGGAGGGGGAGGGGGCTACAATCAGGATGTAAAATGAATGAAGTAATAAAAAACACTAAGAAAAAGAATGACTATTTTCTCTTATCTCAGTAAAGAACAAGAAAGATAAGATTGTTAGTGTCAATGTGGATTTCATCAGAATAGGTGGTTTTGGGTGAAGACTGTCCCACACTGAAGGAAATATACTGAGAAGAAGTCTTAACAACAATGAGCTTTGTTTCTACCAGGTGATGTGGTAACTGGAATGACTAACACACCTCTGTTGCTGCAGACTCTGCCGTCTGGAGATGTGCATCTTCGCTTGCTTTCCCAGGGGGTGATGTCACACTGGAATTCACATTTATCTCCATGCCAACCAGCCTCGCAGTAACAGTTTCCACAGTAACACTTCCCATGGCCTTTACCCAAAAGAATTTTATACAGTGAGGAAAAAAGCACCTTTTCAAAGCAGCATTAACTTTCTACCTCTTCACAATCATTTTTGCCTTTGAAAATAACAAAGGTTGCCAGATCGTTGCTGAAATTAATCAACTTATATATATATATTTTGTCCCAAAACATCAGAATTTAGCTTATATCTATATAATATACAAATAAATGCAGCCAATATGTCCTTTACCTTGGCCTACAAGGAAAGTGATTAAGATGGAAAGTAATTAAATGGCCTATCCTGGGCAGGGCAGAATGGGGTAGATGTGCCTAAGGTTCCTAGGCTTGGAGAGGACAGAGACAATCATGGGAGAAAGACAGGTGGAAAGAATGAAGGAAGGAGGGCCCCACAATGGGTTAATCCAGAGAAGAAACCAAAAAATGAGAGAAACGAAAGAATGATTATCAAATCACCCTCTCAAGTATACACATCACAAATATATAAAAGCCTTACTGTGTGGATGTTTCTAGAAGCTAATTAAAATTATTTATTTGAAATAAACTATTGATAAAGCACCAGTGCATGTTTATTTAGACATGCTTTATTAGTGGCTGACTCAGTCTCAAAATAGAGGAAGTATTTCATCTTCTCATTCCACTGTGTCCTGCAAGCTTTTGTGCTTCATCATGTGAAAAGTTCTGAGTTAAACAATAAAATGCAATATACTCTTGGTCTCATAATCAAACTCTAACTCTGGTATCAAGAGAATACAAATGAGAATTAAGGGTGCCCCTTATTTCGGGCTGAAATGTCAAGCTACAATGGCCACCTTGCTATAACCTTTCACATTTTCGTTTGTACAACCCAAAAGCCTTTTGCAGACTGCCATCTCTACACTTCCATCCTGAATGTCTAGCTCTCCTTCTCCAAAACTCTCCAAAATAGTATTTCCCTTCAAACTCACACTTTTTATGCTCTCTTCTTTATAGTGGTTTCATCCAAACACAGATGAATGTCCTATATACTTCCTATTCTAGACTCTCTTAATCATAAAAGTTGGTAATTATGAGACTCTAAGGTATTTATTCTTCTGGTTCCCTCTTCCAGGACTACAGTCCCTGATAATCAGGAAAAGTGACTGCATGCCTTCTTTCAGTTTCCTTACTAGTAAATTTTCCACGTAACAGTATGGTATCTCTTTACTAATGAATTCTCATAAATATTCATACTTTTTGTGCAAGTTCCTAGAATATTTATAAAATTCAATATCCAACAGGGCTTGTTTTAAAATAAACATTAAAATAAGGGGTTAGTTCTGAAAGAGGGGGAGTAGATTTGGGGGAGAAGGGATGTGGTGGAGAACCAGAAGGAGTAGAGGGAGGAGAAACTCTGGACCAGATATATTGTATGAGAAAATAATCTGTTTTCAATTTAAAATATAAGGGGTTAAGTAAGAAAGGAAACTAATGTAAAACTACACTTTAATAAAGACATGGAAAATAATTCAAATGAAGGGTAATAAAACCACATTGGACTGTTGGCTGTTGGGTCTGATGCATGTTACTGGCCCTAAGATCGGGGTACACCTATGTGTGTTGTATAAGCCTACAGGATTGGTTAATTAAACGGCCTATCCTGGGCAGGGCAGAATGGGGTAGGTGTGCCTAAGGTTCCTAGGCTTGGAAAGGACAGAGACAATCATGGGAGACAGACAGGTGGAAAGAATGAAGGAAGGAGGGCCTCGAGATGGGTTAATCCAGAGAAGAAACCACGTGGGTGGGAGGAAGGACTCCAATAATGGCGTGAAAAGGCCCAGATGAAGAATAAAAGCAAGTGTTTATAAGATTGTGGATGGAAAATAGGATGGTGAAGGAGGATGGCAAAGAATGGAGGCTGGGAGATGAATGGTGAGGTAGGCATATCTGTCCAGACCAAGGTAAATACAGCAATTATAAAATCCAACAGGTGTCTGTGTCTCATTATTTGTGATAGCAGATTAAATAGTACCACATGATAATCATAGGGCAAATAATAATAAACAGTGTATATCCCAAAACTCTATTCTCTATTTTCTCTATTTTCTATTTACAACTTTGGACAACAGAAGCTTATTAAAATAAAATGTAATCTTGAGGGCAATGCATATCCCAGGCAACAAACATGTTTTTATTGTGGGTGTAAACTGACAGAAAAAAATAAACTTTTTCTGTTTAGTTTCAACGGTAGACTAAAGAATTCTTTAAACAAACTGTTTTCATGTGACTGACACGTGGAAAGTTCTAGGACTCTAACCACATCATGCCCAGAGTGTAGCTCGACACTGGTATGTGTGGTCAGAGACACTGTACCACGAAATTCCCAAGATTCAAACAAATGGAAACACTAAGGAAAAAGATTAAAGTTAAACATCTACTATTGATTGTTTTAAGTGAATTTTTTCTGTTTGCATATACAAATAAACTTTGTTTCAGTGTTACATGCCTTCAACAACTGGAAGCAGGTAAGAATTAATTCAAAAGAAAAAAAATGACTGAATGATGGTGACACAGAACAGGTCAGCAGGGGAGGCTGAGAAGGAAGCTGAATCACCATAACCATCCAATAACACTCCATGTCTCCATTAGAGCATGGAACTACCTAAAGGCCTGTGCTTTAGAAAGAAAATAAAATTAAAACAGTTAAGACATAAGGAAAAAATAAGAGATTACAAAAAGCTAAGATGAGCAGAAGAAAACGGTGTCTTGACAGGATTGCATCAGAGACGTGCTGCTCGTGTGTTGCATCAGTAACGTTGCTCTCCTCTGGGGACAATTTCGTTCTGCATTTATTGAATAGTTCCAGAATACTATAAAAGCCTTCATCTAACTCTTCTTACCTGATATGTTTCACAAATACAGGTTCAAACTGAATTAGAAGAGAAATTTATATAAAGAAAAGCACACAATGAAATGGGTGAAAAACATGGGCTTTTACTTTCCACACCTAACGTACACACCTCCACATACTTCTTCCGTTTCATCATCCATGCATTCTCTATCATCACACTCACAGAACTTGCCATAAATGAGTCCACTTCCATTTGAATTATCACACATGCACCTGCCACAGTGACATGTACCTAGAAGTGAAACAAAGAAAAGAATGTTACACACTAGAAATTATAATTAATTGTGCTATTAACTATTTTTTAAGTGGGCAGAGAACTCAAAATAATTTGATGTTGGAATTACATATTTCTGTGACTATGGTGAGGTGGAGCGGTAGCTATTCTTTTTTTACTTGATTATGGTACAACAATTATAATTTGTACTTCACAGTTATTACTGTTGACCTCTGATAGTTTAATGAGCATCAGTGTGACCCTGTCAAAACACAGAGGTCCTTATATGTGTGTTTCAAATAAGTCATGAGTAAATATCTTCTAATCACCTGTGTCTGAAGATAGTCAAAACACTTTAAAGCGTTCTGACTGAGGGAATCTTGCTCATCTTCCATGCAAGTATTTGTTTAATATTTTGCCCCATGTTTGAACATACTATTTATATAATAAATATTTAGAGAAATTACTTGTAATAAATATGCAAATAAAATATATGTACCCTTGATAGTGTCAAATCCCAGTATTGGCTAACATCCTTGTTCTGCAGATAACAGGAACACAGCTAGTTTTCTTAGGCACAGATTCTTCATATCTCAACAGAATCTCAAAGCAGCTCAGAGAATGTCAGAGGTCCTAGAGACAGTAGGTCTACCAAAGGCCACATACCCACTTTACTAGAGGGTTTGGCTACATCCCACAAGAATGATTTTACTGAAAATAACATTATTCAAATGACATTAACAAGTCAGATGTCTGTATATCTGCTCTACTAGTTTTCCATTTTTAATTGATCCTCACAGCAATTGACCTATGAAAGTAAAAACTTTATGAATCTCAAGAATAGTCCTAAACTCTGGAAATCTAACATGCAATCAAGTCATTCATAAGAATCAAATGTGCCTAAAACAGAGAGGTGAAAAGTGCTGCAAAAGCACATAGCAAGGAAATTAGGTGAGAGCTGAAAATCAAAGCCCCAAGGAAGAGTCTAATGATTGAAAGCCAGGCTAATTGCAGTCAATAAATAATAAAATGAGACTAAACCTAAGCCTCAGTGATTGAAGAAGAAAAGACAATAGGCCTGAAAAGTAGCATCAAATTAACAGCACTGCTAAATAGAAGCTTCCGGTAGCTGTATTGTTCATGCTAAAGATCTCCAACATCTTTGTTCTCACCAAAGAACCACAAGAAGAGCATGCTTCTGGACTAGATAATTCTTGTTGTTACATGGAACATCAACTGAAACTGAGAAAAATGGTGCTAAGAAAGACGGCACAGATTAGATGGTGACATAGAATTAAGAAAACAGAGACATTTGAAAAGATTGTTGGGAGCAAGAACAGACAGAATTTAGTGGCCAGTTGAGTATAAAGTGTGTAGAGGGGTTGGGAAATATCAAAAATGCTATTTGACTTGAGTGATGGCATGGTATTTGTTTTGTGCATGTTACACGGAAGAACATGGACTGTGCATTCAGGTACAAGTGCAGTCAAACAAGGGTTTAATCCTTGCTGGTTAAAAATTGTTTAGATTGAGATCACTTCTGTTTTTTTGTTCCATGTGTTCACATAGTCTCTTGTTCACAGGATAACTGTGAGGCCACCTAACAAATCCAGCAACCACTCACTTTTGAAGATGCTGCTGTGCCTTGTACAGAGGGGGCTTTCAGAAAAGCACAACTCTTTTATCTCCTCTCTTTAAAAACATTAGTACATTAGTCATATTCAAAGTATTTTCTCCAGACTCACCTTTCATTTGTAGACTCTGACAGCACCCTCATTTTCAGGCCTTCTGTGTGTTTCTGTTACCCAGATCACCTGAAATTTGCTCTTCTCTGAAAGAGGGACTCCTCTCACAAAATTACAAATGAACAAGGATTTTGCAAATCTGACTTTGTTGTTTTATGCCTTGTGGGTACTCCTGGGAGTCTGGCATGTACGAAATTCAATTTTCTTGTGTTATTTTCCTTGAAACCTATTTTAATTTATACCCTTACTTTAATATAATGCTGTAATTTGTGGTGCTGCTCCATTTATTTTTTTTCTCTTATTATCACCTTTTTCTTTTTCTTTCACATCTCTTCCTCTGTCTCTCAACCACCCACGACTGTTAAACTTTCTTATGACCTATTATGCTATTATCAAAGTAATATAAGAGATAAAATAAAAAATTAAGTAGATCAGAAAGAGAAATACAGATGATATAAATTTATACTTTCATATTTTGTAAACATACAATGCACACATTTGAAACTAGAAGCTACACAATAGAAAGTCATTCATAACTGATTCAAACAAAATTCTTTTTAAAAATGATAACCCTCAGATTGATTCTGTGGGGGTGGAACGGGATCAGGAAGAAGGAAATTCTTAATTTATACTGATGAATAGGAAGAATTCCAACAAATGAATTGAGATACCAAAAAGATTTTTGATGTTGAGGGAAAAAAAAGAGTAGATAATTAAGGATAGAAAATAACAATATAGGGAAGAGTTTGGCTTATGTTTGGATGAAAGGGTATTCTGAATACAGATGCCAGAGATAAAGAACATTGGCTATGGATTTTAAATTATCTGTTGGAATACCAGGAGCCTGCCATGGTTCGGCAGAAGAGAATAACTTGGTGAGAGATGCATACACACAAGCCTTTTTCCCTCCAGAAAGATGGGCACTGTCAGATAGAGCTGTCACTCCCTGCAAGTTCTATGACTCCTCACTGACGTCTTCTATTGGCAGGCTCACTCCCATCCACACATGTGAACCATTCCTCACCAGAGTGGGACATTTAAAACAGCTCAGAGACTTCCTATCTCACCATCCAGCAGAAATCACATCTGATCCTCCAAGACATGGCAGATGGGAGCCCAAGCAAAAGTGCCAGACTCCCGTGTTCCTGCTGTGCCATCCTACTTCTCACTCTTGGTTGCCAGTCAATCACACTCTAGGACCGGTAGCTTCGTGTTTGATTATTTTAGCTCTGGTTTTCCTTCTGCCTAACAGAGCTGGTCTCTCTATGGTGACTTGCTGCACGTTAACACTAATCTTCTCCCTGTTCTAAGGTGCTGAGGCCTCCTTGCTCTGCACATTCTCACCTTTCTGGCTCTACTATAGAGGGAGCTTCTGGAAGTGCTTCAATCTTGGTTCCTTCTAAACATGCCTTTCAGTATAGGCCCCACAGTGGTTACCTCCTCCCTCTATTTTATACACAAGCTGCTTCCATAGAACCAAATTCTAAGAAAAAGCAAAACTACTAAGGGAAATGTTTTAGTTAGGGTTTCTTTTTTTAAAAAAAATTCTTTATTAATTACACTTTATTCACTTTGTATCCCCCCCTGTAGCCTCCCAATCCCTCCCTTCTTCTCCCTTCTCCACCCATGCCCATCCCCAAGTCCACTGATAGGGGAGGTCTTCTTTTCCTTCCTTCTGATCCTATTCTATCAGGTCTCATCAGGAGTGGCTGCATTGTCTTCTTCTGTGGCCTGGTAAGGCTGCTCCCCCCTCAGGGGGAGGTAATTAAAGAGCAGGCCAATCAGTTCATGTCAGAGACAGTCCCTGTTCCCATTACTATGGAATGTTAGGGTTTCTTTTGCTGCTATGAAATGCCATAACTAAATGTTGGAGCAGAAAGGATTTACTTGACTTATACATCATATCATTGTTCATCACTGAAGGAAAGAACAAAGCAGCATCCTGGAGGCAAGGACTGATGCAGAGGTGTGGAGGAGCACTGCTCCTCATGGCTTGCTCAACTTGCTCTCTTACAGATCTTAAGACTACCAACCCAGGAATGGCACCACCACCCCTATCAATCACTAGTTAAGAAAATGCCTTGCTGCAAGCTTAGCAGAGTTATCATTCATAATGTCAGGGGTTGGCACTCTCTGACAAAGTGACTCTTTGGGCCAGGCACTGGTTGGGCATCCCCTTAATCCCTGTTCTATCTGCTCTGTCTTTAACCCCACACATCTTGTAAGCAGAATAAATTTTGGGTTGGAGTTTTTGTGGATGGGTGGGTATTCCCCTCCCTCTGTTAGGGGACTACACTAGTTAGAGGGTGTCCTCTTCCGTCTCGATGGCCTCTGCCGCTAGGAGTCTCTGCGTGAGTCCCCATCATATTCTCCCAGAAACCTACCCTAACTTAGGTCTCCATCTTCTCACAGATACCCCCACCCTCAGTTTCTCTCTGTTGTATAGGCCTTCTGTCTTCTCACCCTCGAGCTTTACCCTCTTAACTCTCTGCGCCCCTCTCTTACTCCATTCCCTCTCTTCAGCCACTACCTCTGTCTAGTCTGTCTCCCTTTCTGAGTGATATTTATGGATCCTCCCTTGGATCCTCCAAGCTACTTCTTTGGGTCTGTGCCTTGTAGTGTGCTTATATGACTAAAATCCACTTATAAGTGAGTTCATTCCATGTTTGTCTTTCTGGGTCTGGGTTACCTCACTCAAGATGAACTTTTCTAGTTCTATCCATGTGCTGCAAATTTCATGATTTCTTTGTTTTTAATAGTTGAATAGTATTCCATTGTGTAAATGTGCCACAGTTTCTTTATTCATTCTTCAGTTGTGGGACACCTAGGTTGTTTCCAGTTTCTGGCTTTTATGAATAAATCTGCTAAGAACATAGTTGAACAAGTGTCCTTGTATGGTAGAGCATCTTTTCGGTATATGCAGGAGTATAGCTGTATCTTACGGTAAAGCTAGTCCCAATTTTCTGAGAAAGCACCAGACTGATTTTCAAAGTGGTTGTACAAGTTTACACTCCTACCAGCAATGGAGGAGTTTTCCCCTTTCTCCACTTCCTTGACAGCATGTGCTGTCCCTTGAGATTTTGATCTCAGCCATTCTGACCAATGTGAGATGGAATCTCAGAGTTAGTTTGCTTTGCATTTCCCTGATGACTAAGGAAGTTGAACATTTCTTTAAGAGCTTCTTGGGAATTTGAGATTCCTCTGTTGAGAATTCTCTGTTCAGTTCTGTGCCCCATTTTTTAATTGGGCAATTTGTTTATTGATATTGATTTCTTGAGTTCATTATGTATTTTGAGTATTAGCTCTTTGTCCACTAAGCTTGTGGACAGGAGCCTTACAAAATTGTCCTCTGAGAGGATCTACTCAACAGCACTTCAAAACAGATGCTGAGACTCACAGCCAAACACTGGGTGATGCATAGAAAGTCTTGTGGGAAAGTGGGAGGAAAGAAAAAAGAGCCTGAAGGTGATAGGAACTCCACAGGAAGACCAACAGAGCCAACCAACCAGGGACTGAAGGGCCTGCTAAGACTAAAGTACCAACCAAAGCTCATGCAAGAACTGTATCTAGGTCTCCTGCAATCATGTAGCAGATGGTCACTTAGGCTTCATTTTAGTCCTCTAGTAAGGAAAGTGGAGATTGCATCGGGCAGCGACTCACTTGCCAGCTTTTTGATCACTGCCCCCTGGCAGGACTGCCTTGACAGGCCACAGAGGAAGAGGACATGCTCAGTCCTGATGCAACTTGATGAGCTGCAGTAGATGAGGAAAGGAGCTCCCCTTTGCTGAATAAAAGGGAAGGAGAAGGGGGATGCAAAGTGAATTTTTTTAAAAAAAGATCATATATTAAAAAGACATTTTATAATTGAATAAAAAAAAATGCCTTACAGCCAGATTTTGTGGGGAGGCATTTCTCAATTGAGATTCCTCCCATTCCAGTGTGTCAAGTGACATAAAACAAGCCAGAACAGGGGAGTAATATAATCTGGAAAGGCTGGTCCTGAAACATGTCAGTGAAGGTTATTGTTAGAGGAGATGTGAGCGAGAATGTGATTGCCAAAGCAAACCAAAAGATTTAGACATTAAGATGAAATGAGAAGGTAATAATTAAATGTAAATTTGAGTATAACTCTACTTTTGGCCCAGAAATCTCACTCTTGATATTTATACTGATGATAAGATCTCCAAAAGTAAGAAAAATACAGATAGGCGAATAATGCCATGAATTATTATTTATAATTTCTGTCTAGTGGAAACTTCAAATGCCTAAGAATAGTAGACAAATTGACTAAATGGCATTGCATACAAAAATTCAGTACTAAGCTATTGAGAAAATAATAGAAAATACACTCAAATAGACTGCTAAATAGCATAGTGAGCTTGCTGGGTGTACTTGAAGGATAAAAGAAACACCCTGGTTGTGGAGAGATAGTTCAGTGGGTAAGAGCTTCCTCTACAGGTATGAGGCTCTGAGTTCAAATCCCAAGCATCTGTATAAAAGACCAGATAAAGCTGTCTGTGAGATAAAGCCCTGGAAGAGAGAGAAAGGCAGAGTCTAAGAGATTGCTAGACAGACAGAATAGTTTAACTGGTAGCCTAACCAGTCAGCGAAAGACCCTGTTTAGGCAATAAGGCAAGACTTCTAATCTCTTTTTCTGGGCTCCATATATCTTTGGAGGTACATACACTTGCGAACTCATGTGCACACACCACTCCCACAAAACACAATTTTTTAAAATGCTGAGAGGGGGTGGGGTGGCATGGCACAGGGGAGAAAGCCAAAGGAAGCAAAGTTAATTCCTTTGCTTTGTTCCAAAGTAAGTTAACTCTTACCAGATGAGAGAGATTTTTTTTTTCTTTTTGGGTTTTCAGGACAGGGTTTCTTTGTGTAGCCTTGGCTGTCCTGAACTCACTTTGTAGAGCAGGCTGGCCTTAAACTCCCAAAGTCCTGCCTGCTTATACCTCCCCAAGTGCTGGGATACAGGTGTACGCCACCACACCTGGCCAAAAGATTCTTTTTTAATAAAGACTGGGATGAAAGCTCTGAGTATGCCTTCTGTATAATGTTGACTTTGGACCCTCTTCATACTCTATATTACAATCTTATTAATAATAAAGGAATGGAAGGCTAACAAAAAACTAAAACTAAAATCAAGCTAATATAAATAAGATCAATTATATTTCAAATGAGCTACATGGTCACTCTAAAAAGAGATTAAAGGAATCTAAGTAACTTATAGCTTCGACCAGACCCCTAACCTGAGGCATGGTTAGAGTGGGATGAGGGTGAATTTACTTGATTTGGAACCAAATCCTTTTTTGTTTTTGTATATTTATTTTGTATAGCTATATCTATGAACAATTCTTAAGAAACCACTTTTGATGTAGATAGTAGAGAACTGAGCAAGTAAGTAAATGTGTTGATGCCAGAGAAGGCATCACAATGTCCAAACTGAGCAGCATTTCATTAAAGAGAATAGAGTAACAGAAAATGGGCATAGCGGCCCATGCTGTGATCCAGTACTACAGACAGAGGAATAAAGAGTGTATTAAGTTTTAGTCGAATCAGTAATACATGGAGACCTAAGCTAGCCTTGTTTACACAGTGACAGTTTGGCTCAAAAAATTCCAATACAGCAGCAAAACATTAACACACACACACATACACACACCATAGAAAGAAAAAGAATAAAGGGTGGGCTGTAGTACAGACATTTTTTGTTTGTTTGTGCAAAATTATCAGTACTATGAAAATCATGAGAGTAAGGGAAAGCAGGAAACATGAAAATGTAAGCCTGTCCCCAGATGAGATCTAGTGAGAAAGGAAGGACATCAATGAATAATTGACCACATTGACTAGAGCTGGTAAGTTATGTTAAAGTATTTATCAATCTTACAAAGCAGGATACAAACATCTTGTACTTTACACCTTATCATCTATCGAGACCACTCTGTGGCTGGCACATCAACGCACACCTTTAATCTGAGCACTTGCACAGCAGAGGCAGGCTGATCCCTGTGGAACTAAAACTAGTCTGATCTGTATAATGTAATGGTTCTCAACCCATGGCTTGTGACCCTTTTGGGGATCAAACAACACTTTCACAGGGGCTCACATATCAGAAATTTAAAGTAAGATTCATAACAGTAGCAAAATTACAGTTGTGAGGTAGCAATAAAGTAATTTTATAGTTTGAGATCACCACAACATGAGGAACTGTACTAAAGCATCTGCAACATTAGGAAGGTTGAGAGCCAGTTGTGTAGTAAGTTCCAGACCACCCAGGAGTAAATCTTTCTCTCAGGGGGAAAATATCAGCGCTGCATGTTTCTCTTTCATTAATATTGATGTGCAAGTCATATTCCCTAAGGAACGAACCTTCAGATTCAATAACATTTATTTGTGTGTGTGTTTGTGTTTTGAGTTTGTGTGTTTATGTGTGTTTTTGTAAGAATTTGTGTATGTATATGTGTACATGTTTGTGTGTGTTTATGTGTATGTGTGTGTGTTTAACTAGGTAGAGAATTTTATTAACCTTTTCCAAACTTTATTACCAGGCTTCTTTAGCTTAGCTTGCTCCAAAGAATAAAAATGAATTGTGTATAAGCCAAAAGAGCTGCAGTGTTCAGGGGACTTGGGCTTAACAATACTAGTGAGCTAAATTTTATCCAATCCACAAACAAAACAATTTTACAAAGCAGTCGTGATATAAATTAGCAGCTCCTGTAACTTCTGAGAGTTCTTCAGAAGTCGCCTCAGTTCAGTTTGCATCATTCTTAGAAGCATCATAAAAATTCTCCTCCACCAGATCTGGAACTTCATCATTATCGTCTTCGTCATCATCGTGATCATCATGATCATGAGCATCATCTCCTGTAGCGAGTGGTACTTTTCAGCCCAGATTCTTCAGCCAGCCTCCTTAAACTAGTCAGTGTCTGCACCAAGATGGCTTAGGATGCTGGGAAGCATTTTCTTAGCTGCCTTGTCTCAGCATAGCCTGGAATGGTGAAGGTGTTTGCTGCCAGAAATGCCTGAACTTTAGGGTTGTTAAAATGGGTCACTGTTCCTTGGTTTTTAAATATGTTCACTCTTCAATACCAGAGAAATTGTTTATCCCTAACTTTAAGGAAAACTGCAGTTTTTATCGTCTGTTTCTTTTCAATGAATCACCTTTTTTCTATGAGCAGTTCTTTTCCCACCAATGAGCATTTGTGCCTGCAGTTTGGAGAGATTTCCTGGTTCATGATTGTTTCTTCTTGTTGGAGTGGAAATTGGGCCATGTGGGGGACTAGAGTTTCGCCCTCAGAGGTTCTCAGGCAGACCAGCCAAGACAAGGCTCACCTTATGTGTGTTTTTGTATATGTTTTTATGTGTATGCTTTTGTTTGTACATGTGTGTGCGTGTGTGTTTATTGCTGGGTGATTATGAGTGAGAGAAATTCTACTGAGAGAATAGAAAAGACTACAGTGGGCAGAGAACTGAGAAGACTGTCCTGAACACAATGTTCTAACCGTTCATTCTGCTTATCCTCACCAAACACACACACACACACACACACACACACACACACACACACACACACA